>NC_041345.1:1867993-1965493 GCF_004354835.1 Perca flavescens | reverse complement strand
CCGCAGAAAAAGCAGCGGCAGAAACACACCACGAACGACGACAGGAAGGGAGAGTTTGTGACGCACTCCCGCTCAACACAAAGCAACTTTATCCCTGGAGTTTTACAACAAAAGACCCACTCTGGAGCGCTGTGTAAAACGGACGAAATCACGACAACACACAGCAACGAGAAGTCATTTTCTCACGCTGTCAGACAGGGGAGATGGTTATTTTTTGGTACAGGAAGTGAACGAGGAAGAAGAGGAAAGAGAAGGGCCACAGCAGTGGAGGAAGAGGATAAAAAGGAGGCCTGCTTTCGGCCACAGTTGCCTACCGAAGAGTCGGTGTCACCCTGCTCAGCGTGAACCGGGGAGTCAGGCCGTTGGTCCTCTGGCAGCTCCTCGAGCCCGTCATCGCTGGCCATGTTTGGCCTCCTTCTGGCTTCCCCCCCTACCCTACCCTCTGTCACACACTTACGGCAGCGCCCAATCAGGCAACACCGAGTGCTATTCCCGCCTCCTCAAAATCCAGGATGTCCTTCCCGCCAGGAATCAAAAGCCATCTGATCTAAAAACCCCGGAGCGAACTGAACGAAGGCGGAGGAGGAGAGGAAGAGAGAACAGCACAGAACGAGCCCCACCTTCGCTGCTTCCTGTTCTGCTCGTTGCCAGATACAGGCCGAGGAGTCATGCACTTTGTGCACACACACACACACACACATACATACACAAACACACACACACACACACACACACACACACACACACACACACACACACACACACACACACACACACACACACACACACAGTTGGTTTTGTAAGTGAGAGAGCTCGCAGCCACTCTGCTTCCTGCTACTGGGTCTTTCCAAAGCTGTTGCGATAGATTGTGGTCATTTTAAATGGACTTTCAGGGCCATGTATGCGTTTGTCTGAATGCATGTGGAAGTACAATACATCACACATGCACTCTGCAGACATGTGCAACACTATAAACTAATACATTACTAGTAGTAGTATATTATACTATAAATCTAATATTTACATGCAGCTGAATTAAAAGGGTAACTTGTGGTTAAGCATGAGGCATGCTGCAATGTAGCGTTAACCGGCAATTGTGCACCTTCAATTTCAGTTCTTGCTGCTGACAGGCTCAGATTGTTATTCTAAGTGTCTGACAACATAATGTAATGGATCCCTACAGATAAAGAGTTTTTTTGTTAAAAGAGTAAGATCCTTAACTGTGGTATGGTCCACTATAGGGGTGTCTGAAATTGTTTACATATTATAACATATGACATATTTACAGGTAAGAAGGATATATACATGTTTTGAGCCCCTTGAGCGGTTATTTTTACATCTTTTTGGGAGTGGGTTCGTCTTTCATATTTTTTGAAGGGGACAAATTTACATCTTCTAAATATTTGGGGGGGCAGGACATATCCCATATGAAGAAAATGATCCCTACAGAGATAGACCTTTTAGTTAAAGAGTAAGATCCTTTTAGTTCAACATGAAAAGCTTGCCCTGAAATCACCATCACCAAACTCCACCAGACTCCATGTAAATAATCAGGGCTTTTAGCGTGTATAGAGCCAGCATATCTCCACCAGACTCCATGTAAATAATCAGGACTTTAAGCGTGTATAGAGCCAGCATATCTCCACCAGACTCCATGTAAATAATCAGGACTTTTAGCGTGTATAGAGCCAGCATATCTCCACCAGACTCCATGTAAATAATCAGGACTTTAAGCGTGTATAGAGCCAGCATATCTCCACCAGACTCCATGTAAATAATCAGGACTTTTAGCGTGTATAGAGCCAGCATATCTCCACCAGACTCCATGTAAATAATCGGGACTTTTAGCGTGTATAGAGCCAGCATATCTCCACCAGACTCCATGTAAATAATCAGGACTTTTAGCGTGTATAGAGCCAGCATATCTCCACCAGACTCCATGTAAATAATCAGGACTTTAAGCGTGTATAGAGCCAGCATATCTCCACCAGACTCCATGTAAATAATCAGGACTTTTAGCGTGTATAGAGCCAGCATATCTCCACCAGACTCCATGTAAATAATCAGGACTTTTAGCGTGTATAGAGCCAGCATATCTCCACCAGACTCCATGTAAATAATCAGGACTTTTAGCGTGTATAGAGCCAGCATATCTCCACCAGACTCCATGTAAATAATCAGGACTTTTAGCGTGTATAGAGCCAGCATATCTCCACCAGACTCCATGTAAATAATCGGGACTTTTAGCGTGTATAGAGCCAGCATATCTCCACCAGACTCCATGTAAATAATCAGGACTTTTTAGCGTGTATAGAGCCAGCATATCTCCACCAGACTCCATGTAAATAATCAGGACTTTTAAGCGTGTATAGAGCCAGCATATCTCCACCAGACTCCATGTAAATAATCAGGACTTTTAGCGTGTATAGAGCCAGCATATCTCCACCAGACTCCATGTAAATAATCAGGACTTTTAAGCGTGTATAGAGCCAGCATATCTCCACCAGACTCCATGTAAATAATCAGGACTTTTAAGCGTGTATAGAGCCAGCATATCTCCACCAGACTCCATGTAAATAATCAGGACTTTTAGCGTGTATAGAGCCAGCATATCTCCACCAGACTCCATGTAAATAATCAGGACTTTTAGCGTGTATAGAGCCAGCATATCTCCACCAGACTCCATGTAAATAATCAGGACTTTTAGCGTGTATAGAGCCAGCATATCTCCACCAGACTCCATGTAAATAATCAGGACTTTAAGCGTGTATAGAGCCAGCATATCTCCACCAGACTCCATGTAAATAATCAGGACTTTTAGCGTGTATAGAGCCAGCATATCTCCACCAGACTCCATGTAAATAATCAGGACTTTTAGCGTGTATAGAGCCAGCATATCTCCACCAGACTCCATGTAAATAATCAGGACTTTTAGCGTGTATAGAGCCAGCAACACGCGGTCATGGGTTGGTCTGACTCAGACACAGCAGTGCAAGGTCACTGACCCCTCAGAGCCCTCGATGTGTGGCAGATGGCTCTCTGTGCTACACTTTCACCATCTGTGGTGCCACACACACACACACACACACACACACACACACACACACAGTCTAGTTCTTGTTATTCTCCCCCACTGCTACAGGGGAATAGGAAGTGAAATAACATGAAGTTAAGCAAACACATGCAAGCAACAGGGGAGGAGGGAGTGTGTGTGTGTGTGTGTGTGTGTGTGTCTGTGTGTATGTGTGTATGTGTCTGTGTCTGTGTGTTTGTGTCTTTGTCTGTGTGTATGTATGTGTGTGTCTGTGTCTTTGTGTTTGTGTCTTTTTCTGTGTGTCTGTGTGTGTGTCTGTGTGTGTCTGTGTGTGTCTTTGTGTCTTTGTCTGTGTCTGTGTCTGTGTGTTTGTGTCTTTGTCTGTGTGTGTCTGTGTGTGTGTCTGTGTGTGTCTTTGTGTCTTTGTCTGTGTGTATGTGTGTATGTGTCTGTGTCTGTGTGTTTGTGTCTTTGTCTGTGTGTATGTGTGTGTGTCTGTGTGTGTCTGTGTGTTTCTTTGTCTGTGTGTTTGTGTGTGTGTGTGTGTGTGTTTGTGTTTGAATATACATGTGTGTGTGTGTGTGTGTGTGTGTGTGTGTGTGTATCTGTGTGTGTGTGTGTGTGTGTGTCTGTATGTGTGTGTGTGTGTGTCTGTATGTGTGCGTGTGTCTTTGTCTGTGTGTGTGTCTTTGTCTGTGTGTGTGTGTGTGTGTGTGTGTGTGTGTTTCTTTGTCTGTGTGTTTGTGTGTGTGTGTGCGTGTTTATTTGTCTGTGTGTTTGTGTGTTAGTGTGTGTGTGTTTGTGTGTGTCTGTGGGTGTGTTTTTGTGTGTCTGTGTCTGTGTGTGTGTGTGTGTGTGTGTGTGTGTGTGTGTGTGTTGTGTGTGTGTTTGTATGTTTGTGTGTGTGTGTCTGTGTGTGTGTGTTTGTGTGTGTATCTGTCTTTGTCTGTGTGTTTGTGTGTCTGTGTGTGTGTGTGTGTGTGTGTGTGTGTGTTTTGTATGTGTGTGTTTGTGTGTGTATGTGTCTTTGTCTGTGTGTTTGTGTGTGTGTTTGTGTGTTTGTGTGTGTGTGTTTTCTCAAAATCATTAAATCCATCCACCCCCAACCTAACCTGACTCCTCCAGATGGATCGCTTCGCATTTGCTCAGCATATCCATCTGGGAACTTTCCGTTGGAGAACTTTTGGGAAGGGGCGGAAATACTGGTTAGCTGATTGGTTGAACCATCTGTCTATCACCTATATGTTGGTGATAGACGGGCCAAATCAACCAATCAGATCCACGAAGCGTATGAAAATACAACCACAAGCCTGGCTACCCCTGTTGCTGCAGGCAAAGCATAGCTCGTTAGCTCAGCAAGCTAGCAACATGTCGGTAAAGGAGATTTACCGTTTGTGTAACGAGAATTTAGGAATAAAAAGGCACCATTTCAGGTTCACCAAAGAAGGATCCAAGAGGAAAAAGCATTAGTGAGCAGCTAACAGAATTAGGGCTACCGCTGGCTGATAATACTGGTTAGCTGATTGGATAAACCATCTGTCTATCACCACCTAACCGCCTCAAAACCAACGCTGATTGGCCCGGTCGTTTGGCTAACGACTCCAAATTTTCTCTGCCTCAAGTTGCCAGACTGATCTGGGAGGAGAACTGGAGCTCGCCAGATCAGGACAGTTTCACGAGGCTACCCCTAACCAACTTCCTTACGTGGATTTTCGGCATTTCATACTACTCGCTGCCATAGTCGTGCTGTGATCACGACATATGCTTCCCATTGCAGTACAGTAGTTTACATTTTCGTGCTGGCCACCACGACAAAAAAAATAAATAAATAATGAGACAAACGTGCCCGTGAACACGAATCAATAGATTAAATAACGTGACCATTTCACAAACTGCCGTGAGACCGGGTTGCTCTGACTGGACCGGCAAATCAATGCAGGATTTTCCCTGCATAGAGGAATTTTAGGCGCACCCCCCACAGGAAGTTTTAGCCAGCACCAAAACGTCTTTGACTTCCAGCAGTTCTGACAGTTTTAGAAACTGGTTAAAAACTTCTCAAAGTCAGGTTAAATAGCAAGGGGGGTGTAAGCTTCGCTTCAGAACTCGAACCTCCTATGGCGACATTTTGATACTACCAAGCCATCACCTCCGTTAGCATCCCATTGACTCCCATTCATTTTGTCGTCACTTTGACAGAGAATAACTTTACATCTGAAGCGTTTAAAGACTCTATTTCTCCGTTGTTTATTTCTAAAGAAACACGACAATGTATAAAAGGCTCCATTACCTTGTAGCTCACGTTATGGCTCGTAGCAGACGGCTTTTATAACAATAGGCTAACGATTGGGTCATAACCACGAGACTTACTGTCACACAGTAGAGGAATTACCGTATAGTACAGGAGAAGCTCACAGGCAGTTTGGACTTCCATTAGCTGTTTAGGTTTAATTACTAATGTTAACTAGCATGTTAGTGATCAGTAATTACTAATGTTAACTAGCATGTTAGTGATCAGTAATTAGCCTGTGTCTATGTTATCTCCTTACATATACCTACGCTCTCCGTCTCTGTGAGATTGGGAATGATTGAGATTTCTCTCTCACAGCTACCAGAAGACTTCACACTTTCAGACACGTTGCTCACGTCACATCTACGTCTTCAAGCTCAGTTGGAGGCTGCGCAGTAAAGCAAGAGATCACCGGAAAAGTGCTTCTAATATCTTTCACTGGTCTCCGTCCAGAGGGATCTGGTGGTTTTTATACATTTTATTCATGTCAATGGTTAAATAGTAGTCCACTTCCTGGTTTTGGCACAGTTTTTACAAGCTAAGCAAAGGTAGGGAGGGCAACGTTCACACTACTCAAACTAACGGTACTTTGGGGGTCAAGTGTACTCTGACCCGGGCCCAGGTCCCTGATGTGAAATGCCCCTTACTGCATTAAATTCCCTTTTATTTTATTTTTTGGTTTTTGAATTGTCAATTGCATTCTGAATTTTGAGTTTCTTTTTTCTTCACATAAATAGAGACGTTTTCACCATAAATTGGTACATGCAAATGTATCAGAATGAATCATTTCCTAATGAAGAATTTCGCTCAAAAAGAGTAGGACGACCCACTCTTGATAGGTGTCCCCTCAAAGGCCCATTCTGAGCCAGGAAACCCTGCGATGGAGCAACCCTAGCAACGTTATGGAACTTAAAACTAGAAACCTCGGACAGTTTTTGGTTCTCTTTAGGTGTCAGGACTAGAGGTGTTGAAATTAATCAAATAATTGATGCATGGAATTGTGGACATGGACGATGCTGCATCGATAATCGGTCGGTTCATAATCGATTATTTCTGTTTATAATGTAATGGAGGCCTAACAACATTTCTGTTTACATATTCTGGTATGTTTTGCACATTCAGGAAGTGCCATGTGCTCAGTGCTTTATAGTTTTATGTATCCAATGTATTTAGTATTAGAGCACTGCAGAATAGACAGATAGACCTACAACCAATCAGAGCAACAGATAGCCCTATAACCAATCAGAGCAACAGATAGCCCTATAACCAATCAGAGCAACAGATAGACCTACAACCAATCAGAGCAACAGATAGCCCTATAACCAATCAGAGCAACAGATAGCCCTATAACCAATCAGAGCAACAGATAGACCTACAACCAATCAGAGCAACAGATAGACCTACAATCAATCAGAGCAACAGATAGACCTACAACCAATCAGAGCAACAGATAGACCTACAACCAATCAGAGCAACAGATAGACCTACAACCAATCAGAGCAACAGATAGACCTACAACCAATCAGAGCAACAGATAGACCTACAACCAATCAGAGCAACAGATAGACCTACAACCAATCAGAGCAACAGATAGCCCTATAACCAATCAGAGCAACCCAAGCTCTCTTTGGTGACGTGGTTGATTAATGTCCGTAAGTGTGTCCGTAACACCACGTAGCTGAGCTGAGGTACAGACGAAAGGAAAATGATCGGTAAAAAAAAAAATGTGGCGACATATCCCGGGTGTTAAGAGGAGTCAGCCTTAGCTATGACTGTACAAACTGTTGAGGGAGAGGTATAGAAAAAGAGGAGGTACTTTTCGAACTTGACAAAACGTACGTAAACGTACATTTACATTTCAGATCGTCCTGCCAACCTGTATACATTTTAACATCAAAGTAGACTCTAACGATGTTTAAGTCGCTTGAAAGCTCTCTGCTGCTCAGTTCTACCCAGCAACTGAGTGACACACACACACACACACACACATTTTAACCATTTATTTATGTCCACATAAACAAAAATAGTACAGGGACACAAATATTACAGATGCAGTACAATACAAGACAACTCATGGACCAGTGGCACGCAGCCTATTTCCACAATATCACTTAACAAGCACAATACTCAGTTCTTTAGGGTATAAGTAGCACAATACTCCGTTCTTTAGGGTATAAGTAGCATAATACTCAGTTCTTAAGGGTATAAGTAGCACAATACTCAGTTCTTAAAGATATAAGTAGCACAATACTCAGTTCTTAAGGGTATAAGTAGCACAATACTCAGTTCTTAAGGGTATAAGTAGCACAATACTCAGTTCTTATGGGTATAAGTAGCACAATACTCAGTTCTTATGGGTATAAGTAGCACAATACTCAGTTCTTAAGGGTATAAGTAGCACAATACTCAGTTCTTAAGGGTATAAGTAGCACAATACTCAGTTCTTAAAGATATAAGTAGCACAATACTCAGATGTTAAGGATATAAGTAGCACAATACTCCGTTCTTAAGGGTATAAGTAGCACAATACTCAGTTCTTATGGGTATAAGTAGCACAATACTCAGTTCTTTAGGGTATAAGTAGCACAATACTCAGTTCTTTAGGGTATAAGTAGCACAATACTCAGTTCTTAAGGGTATAAGTAGCACAATACTCAGTTCTTAAAGATATAAGTAGCACAATACTCAGTTCTTAAGGGTATAAGTAGCACAATACTCAGTTCTTAAGGGTATAAGTAGCACAATACTCAGTTCTTAAGTATATAAGTAGCACAATACTCAGTTCTTAAGGGTATAAGTAGCACAATACTCAGTTCTTAAGGGTATGAGTAGCACAATACTCAGTTCTTAAGGATATAAGTAGCACAATACTCAGTTGTTAAGGGTATAAGTAGCACAATACTCAGTTCTTAAGGGTATAAGTAGCACAATACTCAGTTCTTAAGGGTATAAGTAGCACAATACTCAGTTCTCTAGGGTATAAGTAGCACAATACTCCGTTCTTATGGGTATAAGTAGCACAATACTCAGTTCTTAAGGGTATAAGTAGCACAATACTCAGTTCTTAAGGATATAAGTAGCACAATACTCAGTTCTTAAGGGTATAAGTAGCACAATACTCAGTTCTTATGGGTATAAGTAGCACAATACTCAGTTCTTATGGGTATAAGTAGCACAATACTCAGTTCTTAAGGGTATAAGTAGCACAATACTCAGTTCTTAAGGGTATAAGTAGCACAATACTCAGTTCTTAAGGGTATAAGTAGCACAATACTCAGATGTTAAGGATATAAGTAGCACAATACTCAGATGTTAAGGATATAAGTAGCACAATACTCAGTTCTTATGGGTATAAGTAGCACAATACTCAGTTCTTTAGGGTATAAGTAGCACAATACTCAGTTCTTTAGGGTATAAGTAGCACAATACTCAGTTCTTAAGGGTATAAGTAGCACAATACTCAGTTCTTAAAGATATAAGTAGCACAATACTCAGTTCTTAAGGGTATAAGTAGCACAATACTCAGTTCTTAAGTATATAAGTAGCACAATACTCAGTTCTTAAGGGTATAAGTAGCACAATACTCAGTTCTTAAGGGTATGAGTAGCACAATACTCAGTTCTTAAGGATATAAGTAGCACAATACTCAGTTGTTAAGGGTATAAGTAGCACAATACTCAGTTCTTAAGGATATAAGTAGCACAATACTCAGTTCTTAAGGGTATAAGTAGCACAATACTCAGTTCTCTAGGGTATAAGTAGCACAATACTCCGTTCTTATGGGTATAAGTAGCACAATACTCAGTTCTTAAGGGTATAAGTAGCACAATACTCAGTTCTTAAGGATATAAGTAGCACAATACTCAGTTCTTAAGGGTATAAGTAGCACAATACTCAGTTCTTAAGGGTATAAGTAGCACAATACTCAGTTCTTATGGGTATAAGTAGCACAATACTCAGTTCTTAAGGGTATAAGTAGCACAATACTCAGTTCTTAAGGATATAAGTAGCACAATACTCAGTTCTTAAGGGTATAAGTAGCACAAGGATATAAGTAGCACAGTACTCAGTTCTTAAGGATATAAGTAGCACAATACCCAGTTCTTAAGGATATAAGTAGCACAATACCCAGTTCTTAAGGATATAAGTAGCACAATACTCAGTTCTTAAGGATATAAGTAGCACAATACCCAGTTCTTAAGGGTATAAGTAGCACAATACTCAGTTCTTAAGGATATAAGTAGCACAATACTCAGTTCTTAAGGATATAAGTAGCAGCGTCTCCACCATATGTGGCAGCTGCCAATAATAGCAGATATGGAAAAGTATTTTGCGAGCTGTTTCGCCTTTTCTTGTCCAACCCAAGTTGTTGCAGCCCTCTTACTACCAGCCTGTGTGTGTTTCCTAGGCTACCAAATATGAAAACTAGTAGTGTGCACCTATAGCCCAGCTCTGAGATGGTGTTTAGGAGTGGTTGGTATTTATTTGGTATAGAAAAAGAGGAGGTACTTTTCGAACGAGTGGCGCATTGACAAAACGTACAGCGAAAAGACCGTGGAAAACATTTCAGACCATCCTGCCAACCTGTATACATTTTAACATCAAGGTAGACTCTAACGATGTTTAAGTCGCTTGAAAGCTGCTGTCATTTTAATCCTGTCGGCTCTCTGCTGCTCAGTTCTACCCAGCAACTGACTGACACACACATTTTACCCTCTAGATGGGAATGTGACAGTTGTTTCACTTTTTTTTGGCGTTTTTAAGCCCCAAAAACTAACCAAAAAGGCACATCTGGTCAAATATTTTGTCGTTTTCACCCGCGAGCGTATTATTGGTGTAATCAGGGCCTGAGTCCACCATCTTCAGAACTAGTTCCTTACCGAGCAGTTGTGGCTCTGAGAGCTTCCTCTGTGAGGTGGGCCCGTGGCTGTAGTTGCAGCAGCCCCCATGCATCCATACCGTCTCTCCCCTTTACACATGTGGCTAATCGGTCATAAACTCCACCGCAACCACACCGATTTCCGCCAAAATGTAAAGAACCGAGCCGCCGGGATGCTCGTAGTACCACACGGTCTGGCTCATGGCGTTTGTGAAATAGATGCAGTGGCTAAAACTGTGCAGACCACATTATCAGGAACTAAGATCACATCATCAGTGTATTTATACAGCTCTTAAAGTCACAGTCTCTCACCCTGTTCACCTGGTAAGCACCAACCTGGAACACATATTCTAGTAGTCATTAAAGCCTTTTTATTTTAGGTCCGATATTCATCTTTTATTTCCCCTCAAGTAGCTTTAAGAGGTCTGTCTTAAAGCAGAAGTCTGACAGAATTATAAATCTCCTCTATCAGCTTGTACCAACTCTAGATTGAAGCTATAAGATCAGTCCTTCCAGAAAACCTTAAAAATCTAAAGTCAAATTGAATGGTGGATTGGAGTTTTTTTGTGATTGTTGCGGGGCAAAAATCCTTGATTACGTGGCTCCTTTTCTTAAAAAATGCAATGGAATATGCGGGATATTTATGCAGTTTTATGCGATGAATTTGCAAAAAAATTCTCCTAAGTGGAATGCAGCCATCAGTAATGGTTTAATACCAGGGTCTCTCCTAAGTGGAATGCAGCCATCATTAATGGTTTAATACCAGGGTCTCTCCTAAGTGGAATGCAGCCATCAGTAATGGTTTAATACCAGGGTCTCTCCTAAGTGGAATGCAGCCATCATTAATGTTTTAATACCAGGGTCTCTCCTAAGTGGAACGCAGCCATCAGTAATGGTTTAATACCAGGGTCTCTCCTAAGTGGAATGCAGCCATCATTAATGTTTTAATACCAGGGTCTCTCCTAAGTGGAATGCAGCCATCATTAATGTTTTAATACCAGGGTCTCTCCTAAGTGGAATGCAGCCATCATTAATGTTTTAATACCAGGGTCTCTCCTAAGTGGAATGCAGCCATCATTAATGTTTTAATACCAGGGTCTCTCCTAAGTGGAATGCAGCCATCAGTAATGGTTTAATACCAGCGTCTCTCCTAAGTGGAATGCAGCCATCAGTAATGTTTTAATACCAGGGCCTCTCCTAAGTGGAACGCAGCCATCAGTAATGGTTTAATACCAGGGCCTCTCCTAAGTGGAATGCAGCCATCAGTAATGGGTCTGAACACACCTGTGCTGTTCCTACTATGACATGTCAACATGTCTGCTGTGAAAAAGGTCTATTGGCCCTTTCGTCATGCATGTTCCTCCGTCACACATCCTGCTTAGCAGACTTCAGCCGCGGTGCTCCCGTGGGCGACAGAAAGCCATCCCTTTGATTAAGTTTTAATGGCCCGGCAGTCAGATCCACTCAACTCAGCTGGGTCTATAAATACAGATTAAGTCCAGTCGAGGCAGTGAGGGGATTCTCCGGTCGACAGCCCTCACTGTCATTTTATTACTCATTCATTCACTCACTAACACCTGCGTTTCACACGCAACAATATAATAACGATGGGGCTTAGGAGTGGACTTTCAGCCTAATTGTAATAGCACAGTGTTGCCAAAAATAACCGTAATTTAATAAATGTTCCCTAAGCTAGATATATTGCGTGGAGAGATGTTTTTGTAAGCAGAAAAGCTAGGACTGGGATTTCCAGGAACTTACTGGTGATGAAAATTAGTGTTTATTATGAGATGTGGATTAATAAGACAAGGTCACATGGTGTGCGGGGCTTTTTATTTTGCGTGTGTGTGTGAGGCCACAGTATGACGTGTCGGATGTTGGTGGAAGCTACAGAGACGAAGAAAGGCAGACGAGAGTTTGTGGTTCAAACTGAATTCTTGTTTTCTACGTAAACAGAGGAGCAAAGAGAGGGAGGAACCAAAAGAGTAGAGCCATTCATCACTGTCGTGTGTGTGTTTGTGTGTGTGTGTATGTGTGTCTTTGTCTGTGTGTGTGTGAGTGTGTGTGTCTTGTGTGTGTGTGTGTGTGTGTCTTTGTTTGTGTGTGTGTGTGTGTGTGTGTGTGTGTGTGTGTGTGTGTGTGTCTGTGTGTGTGTGTGTGTGTGTGTGTGTGTGTGTGTGTGTCTGTGTCTGTGTGTGTGTGTCTTTGTCTGTGTGTGTGTGTCTTTGTCTGTGTGTGTGTGTGTCTTTGTGTGTGTGTGTGTGTATATGTCTCTCTGTCTGTGTGTGTGTGAATGTCTGTGTGTGCGTGTGTCTGTGTGTGTGTGTGTGTGTGTATGTGCCTTTGTGTGTGTGTGTGTGTGTGTGTGTGTGTGTCTGTGTGTGTGTGTGTGTGTGTGTGTGTGTGTGTTTGTCTGTGTGTGTGTGTGTGTGTGTGTGTTTGTGTGTGTGTGTGTGTGTGTGTGTGTGTATGTCTGTGTAGGTGTGTGTCTTTGTCTGTGTGTGTGTGTGTGTGTGTGTGTGTGTGTATGTCTCTCTGTCTGTGTGTGTGTGTATGTCTGTGTGTGTGTGTGTCTGTGTGTGTGTGTGTGTGTGTCTTTGTCTGTGTGTGTGTGTGTCTGTCTGTGTGTGTGTGTGTGTGTGTGTGTGTGTGTGTGTGTGTGTGTGTGTGTGTGTGTGTGTGTGTGTGTGTGTGTGTGTGTGTGTGTGTGTGTGTGTGTGTGTGTTTGTGTGTGTGTGTGTGTGTGTGTGTGCGTCTTTGTGTGTGTGTGTGTGTGTGTGTGTGTCTGTGTGTGAGAGACAGAGAATTTGATAGCAACACAACTTTAAATTCTCCTCACATCCTGATGTCTGCATACAGCCTCATTTAGCAGACAGTGGATGGGATTTGGGTTGGAGACAGCGACCCATCTGATTGGTGGAGAGCTAACCTGGAAACGAGGAGTGGGATGAGCGTGACTAGAGCCTCTCCAAATCTGACGAAAATCTTTTATACTGACCTTTGTTGATCTGAAATGAAGACAGATTCAGAAACTGCATACACACACACACAGAGACACACACACACACACACACACACACACACACACACACACACACACACACACACACACAGACACACACACACACACACACACACACATACAGACACACAAGCACACACACATACAGACACACAGGGACACACATACACATACAGACACACACAAAGACACACATACACATACAGACACACACAAAGACACACATACACACACATACACATACAGACACACAGAGACACACACACAGACACACACACACACACACACACACACACACACACACACACAGACACACACATACACACACATACACACAGAGACACACACACAGGAGGGTCTGGCTAGTCCACACAGCATTCCTGGATGGGAGAACAAAGTGCTCTGGTTTATCGGCATTTCTTTAAACCAATCACAATCGTCGTGGGCGGGGCTAAGCTCCGGACGGAGCCAACGGTGCCTCTGCTAAATAGTCTCAGGAAGGAACCAGTTTTGGTGGAACGTGTGTACGTTCAAAAGTAGTTTTAGTCGTGCAACAGAAAACTCTGATTGGACAGATAGTCTAGCTAGCTGTCTGGATTTACCCTGCAGAGATCTGAGGAGCAGTTCACCATTCATTGTGAGGCTCTTCTAGACTTTCCAAATGTTATCATACCCAATGGATCAAACTGGGATAGTGAAACGAGACATTTTGCGGGGTTTTAAAGCTCAAACAAAAAAAAAATGTATCCACTTATTTACAGACGTCTCTTTCCCCATGTAAGTCTATGGGGGAAAAGTCTTTTTGGGCCAGAGGGAATCACGTGACGTACACGGAAGTTGTAATTCCACTGTTTGGCCACTTTGTCAAATGGGAATCAAAGCTGGGTGCACTTCCTGGGGTCCTGGTGCCACTGCACAGCAGATACAATGACGCGATGGATACTAAATGAACAAAATAAATAATACAAACAGCTTGGAGGCAGAACACACAAACAAACACACAGGACTAAATAGAGATGGCTCCGATACTGCCTAAAACACTCATATCGGTATCGGGAAGTACTGGAGTTTATGCACCGATCCGATACCACGTAATAAAGCCCTAAAGAAAATCTACGTTAAACTAGATTATTTATGTTCTTCTTCCGTTATAACTGACTGTCAAACTGGACAATAAAATAAAGTTCTGTGTCGTTAATTGTTTGTTCATGTTTCACAAAGATAGAAATCCTATCACATCCATACAGGGGTAGTGGAATACAGTTGTTAAAACATAATAAAATATATGACACACTGGTATCGGATCGGTACTCCGTATCGGGCGATACACAAGTTCAGGTATCGGAAATCGGTATCGGGAAGCAAAAAAATGGTATCGGGTCATCTCTAGGACTAATGCACTGTTGGTGATGAATAAAACAGCACAGTGAGACAATGTCAGCTGGTTGCTAAGAGTACTAACGGGAGGAAATGTTGCTCCTCATAACATCTGCACAGCAGAACAGAGAAGTCTGCGTACGTTAACTTCAGGACACTCACCGAGCAGACCGACTCGGATGTAGGTAAGTGGGCCACGTGGACTGTAGAGCAGCAGAGTTAAGTGTGCAGCACTCCTCAGCAGCAACAACTCCTCTGCTGTGTTTTGGGTTGTTTGTATTTATGGTCAGGATATCTCTGTCCATGATGCAGCATTGATTTGAAAATGGTCATTTTGGTAGTTTTTTTTTTTAATTAAAAATTAAAAATTTTCCCCATGCATTAAGTGACTAATATTTGAAATTGGTCCAGTATTGAGCGAGAATGCTGCAAACCGGGCTGCAATGTAACCCTATAGGGCAGTTCGTCAATTTCCATCTACTTTAAGTTCTTTTTTTGCCACTGACAGGCTCAGAATATTATTCTAAGTGTCTGACAACATTATAGGAAGGATCCCTACAAAGATGGACCTTTTTGTTTAAAAGAGGCGCTATGCAGTTTTGGCTATTTCTTCTCGGTTTTCTCTGCTTCTTTTTAGCCATGACGATAGTGTGAAAAACTCCAT
The DNA here is from genome assembly GCF_004354835.1 of Perca flavescens. Lineage (NCBI taxonomy): Eukaryota > Metazoa > Chordata > Actinopteri > Perciformes > Percidae > Perca > Perca flavescens. Next base: position 1,950,230 of record NC_041345.1, on the reverse strand, counting down.
CTCTACCTTGTTAGCCAGTTCCTGAATGGGCCGATGTGTGAAGTGCTGTGAAGCACTTTGTTACATGGCGAGACCTGATATCACGCTACACTTCCTGATAGGGCTGCACGATTAATCACATTTTAAATCACGATCACGATTTTGGCTTCCCACGATCAAATTTGCGCGATCGATTCTGTTCATAGAACGCTGCTTATCAAACTCATTTTCCCAGAGGGCCACACTGGAAAAAGAGAATCACACCAAGGGCCAGACATGGAGAGTTTATTGACATGCTTTTGTTACTGCGTGTTTTTTTTTTTTTTTTTTTTAAACATTTTGTTAGCTTTTTTCCCCTCATTTCGTGTTGTTTTTGTTCTGACTTTTTTGTGGCTTTCTCAGACATTTGTCACCTTTTTGTAAATTTGTTGCTTTTCCCGAAAAATGTTTATGCTTTTTGTCGCATTGTTGTTGACATGAAGCCTTACAAAAGTAATCAAAAGAGTTCGTTAGCCATCATAGAATTTAGCAAATCAATCAAATACATTTTTCTTCTTTTAACAACAACCTGTTTCACAGCCCGAATATGAAAACTCTCGCTGCTTCTGGGGGGATTTCTGAGTCTCAGATTCGGCAAATCTGCCATATTCTGCTTTGAATGTCATATAATTGCAGTTTTAAAAAACACTTTCCTGTGTTTGTGGTTTGGCGCACAACTAGGTGGGCCAACATTTATTGTGAACCCAAATTTATATAAAACGGGCCGGATCTAAATCTGCAAGGGACCGGATTTGGCCCACGGACCTTGAGTTTGACACATGTGCTCTACAGTGAAATACAGACACACTACACCGTTTAGCTGTCAGCATTTTAAGCCAGGTTTAATCCAGTTACTACTGTAGCTAACGGTAGGCTAACATTACCTGCTGTGTAACGTGTTATTAACGTTTACTAGCGTGACATGCAGCGATGTTTATGTTGCTTCTAACGTGGGTTTCGGAGCATCAGAGCGCAACACAGACATGTAAGTAGCAGTGTAATGAGCCACCGAAATTGCCGTTGCTATTTCGTCCGGTAGATACCGGACACCGTGCCGTTAACGTGAACATAAAATTGCGTTGTCTGTATCTTTCACAGCAAACGTGCATGTGTGGAAAGTGGTCGCACAACAGCTGAAATGGCTCCTTCACAGTATCCTTCAATAAAGGTAGAGGAATGTAGCACAATATGGATGTATTAGCAGGAATGTAGCACAATATGGATGTATTAGCAGGAATGTAGCACAATATGGATGTATTAGCAGGAATGTAGCACAATATGGATGTATTAGCAGGAATGTAGCACAATATGGATGTATTAGCAGGAATGTAGCACAATATGGATGTAAAAGCAGTTATAATTAGCCTATGTGACAATAAAATTTGGTTTGGTTCAAATCAACAAATAATCGTGATAATTAATCGTGATCTCAATATTGATCAAAATAATCGTGATTATCATTTTGGCCATAATCGTGCAGCCCTACTTCCTGACTCTGGCCGAAAGTTGCGAGGGTGGTTTTTACACTCTTGCGCTAGGGGGCAGCGAGACAACCACCATTCAACTCGAAAAAAGTCCTATACCCATTTGAATGACACCCAAGCTGCTCAGTTAAGGTAAATTAAGCTAAAAAAAAAAGCTGCACAGTTCCGCTTTAAGAGGAAGATCCTTTTTGTTGATGGAAAAGGACGGCCCACAATTGCCCTTCAACGTTACATTGCAGCTAGTTTCTTGCTTCAGACTGGACTAATGTCAAAGATTGTTGTTCCCATCACTCACACGGACACAAAAACATGGCAACATAGGTTCCAGGTTGAAAAATACAGAAGTCACTCTTCAAAAAGTGAAAAACTAAATCTCCCCTTTAAGACCAGGAGAACACAAACAAGTCACAAAATTATAAAAATGTACGGCTGATATTCAGTCTCATATTCGTAAATAAACGTTGGCGCTCTATGAATGAGTTAACAGCTTACAGAATGTACCTTGGACTGTGTGTGTTGCCTGTTAATCCCTAAAAATCCCTCATATTCTGCTGCCAAATCTCCTTTTTTTTGCAGATTCACGGTTGCGACATGGCTGCATGTATTTCCGCTGCACAACCAGAGCTGCTGTAGATGAAGACATGCCAAGCACGAGGGGAGAGGAGTCTCCCAGTGTGGGTCAACAGGAGAAAGACTGTGCAGAAGGCTCGGGGAGGAAGTGTGTTTTGTGTGCAGCAGTGTCTGCTCCACAGCTGGGGAGACGCACATCAGCGTGAATGGCATCCTTGTGAAAGAGTCGATCATCTCGAGAGACTTCGGTAACACGCTCATGTGTTTGTGTTCCCGAGGCTGATGAGGAATCAGGCGCCATAAAACCCCAGCGTAAGAAAAGCTCTACAGTCCTCAAACTTAATCTGCTTCCGTCACGGATGTAACAGCAGCTGGAGGAAAATGACACAGGTGAAAGACACCGAGTAGGTTTACGTTAGGTCTGTCCTCGACTAAACAAGTTCTTAGTCGACTAACACTTATACGATTTTGTCGACTAATCGATTAGTTGATTTAATTGACAGAGCTGTGAGCTTTGAGAGGTGGTTAAGACTAGAAAAGCACAATATAAATGTAGTTAATTAACCATCTGTAAAACTGAGTTTCTCCACAATTAATCCTGCAAAAGCACCACTTTAAATCTTGTGTTTACCATAAATGTGCTCAGAAGTTTCCTGAAATAAATAATTAAGCATAAATAGGCATAAAAAATTACTAATCGACTAAAGAAATCTTAGTCGACTAAGACCAAAACGACCGATTAGTCGACTAATCGACTAAGAGGTGGCAGCACTAGTTTACATGCACACTAAGGTCCTGCTTACACATACATGGTTATTTTTACAAAACAGATACATTTCCCTTCGTTTACACGCAGACAGAGAATTCTCCTCTGAAACCGAGTCTTTCTAAAACTTCCGTCCAGAGTGGAGATTTTTGAAATCTTTGTTTGCACGTTTGCACGTAAACCGAGACAAAAGGAGGTTTAGGCAGTCGAGAGAGAGAAAGAGGAAGTGATTGGTTGCTGTTGTTGCTGGATTCTGATTGGCTAACGTGGCCTTGAGCTTCTCGTTACACTGCCACCTACAGGTCTGGCGTGCTCTTGGCTGCATATACAGTACAGGCCAAAAGTTTGGACCCACCTTCTCATTCAATGAGTTTCCTTTTTATTTTCATGACTATTTACATTGTAGATTCTCACTGAAGGCATCAAAACTATGAATGAACACATATGGAATTATGTACTTAACAAAAAAGTGTGAAATAACTGAAAACATGTCTTATATTTTAGATTCTTCAAAGTAGCCACCCTTTGCTTTTATTGATAACTCTGCAAACCCTTGGTGTTCTCTCAATGAGCTTCATGAGGTAGTCACCTGAAATGGTTTTACCTTCACAGGTGTGCTTTGTCAGGGTTCATTAGTGGAATTATTTCCCTTATTAATAAAAAAGCAAAGGGTGGCTACTTTGAAGAATCTAAAATACAAGACATGTTTTCAGTTATTTCACACTTTTTTGTTAAGTACATAATTCCATATGTGTTCATTCATAGTTTTGATGCCTTCAGTGAGAATCTACAATGTAAATAGTCATGAAAATAAAAAGGAAACACATTGAATGAGAAGGTGTGTCCAAACTTTTGGCCTGTACTGTATACACTGGTACGTGTAAATGCCAAAGTCTGCTGCAATCTGCTCACGGTTCACGTTCACTCCTGATGTTTCTACGCCAGCCTCTATTGTTCAGTCCTTCCAGAAAAATTCAGAGTTTTTGTGTGATTGTTACGGGGCAAAAATCCCTGATTATGCGGCACGTTTTCTTAAAAAATGCGATGGAATATGCTATATGATATTTATGCAATTTTATGCGATGAAATTGCAGGAACTTGCAAAAATTGCAGTTTGATGGAAAAGAGAAAAAAAAGTGATTTTATGTAATTATGTACTTAACAAAAAATAACTGAAAACATGTCTTATATTTTAGATTCTTTAAAGTAGCCTCCCTTAAATAATCTTCAGTAACGTGGATATAATGACTAAGTGGGTAAAGGTACAAATAATAGAAGAGCTAAAACAGTCTGGTAAGTTCAGAAAAGTACATAAATTTACTGTAATATAGCCTTTACAACCAGGAAAAGACACTTAAGCCATTTACGATATTCAAAATCTAAGACAATATCTAGTCTCATATCACGATATCGATATAATATCGATATATTGCCCAACCCTATATCTGACTTTTACGGATAAACGCTCGTCTAAACGCGGAATAAAAAGTGAGAACGCAACGCCACTCTTGCGTTTTCTCTTCAGATAGTTTCCATCTAAACATAACCTAATATTCCACTATCATTCTGAATATGTCAATAGTATGAATTTGATTCAGGTCATGTAAACAGCATATTCCATTTGGATAGTCTGGATAAGCATTTTCCGATGAAGACGCGGGATATTCAGGTATTATTCAGGTTTTAGAAGCATTCTTTGGACATGTATACAGCGCATTTGGAATATGAGTCTCAATCGGGGTTTTTACAGCAGTTTGCAACAGTTTACATCTGAAGTGTTTAAAGACTATTTGTCCGTTGTTTATTTCTAAAGAAACATGACAATGTATAAAAGGCTCCATTACCTTGTAGCTCACGTTATGGCTCCGTAGCAGACGCTTTTATAAAAATAGGCTAACGATTGTGTCATAACCACGAGACTTACTGTCACACAGTAGAGGAATTACCGTATAGTACAGGAGAAGCTCACAGGCAGTTTGGACTCACAATAGCTGTTTAGGTTTAATTACTAATGTTAACTAGCATGTTAGTGATCAGTAATTACTAATGTTAACTAGCATGTTAGTGATCAGTAATTAGCCTGTGTCTATGTTATCTCCTTACATATACCTACACTCTCCGTCTCTGTAAGATTGGGAATGATTGAGATTTCTCTCTCACAGCTACCAGAAGACTTCACACTTTCAGACAGGTTGCTCACGTCACATCTACGTTGTCTCTCTCAGTTGGAGGCTGCTCAGTTAAGCAAGAGATCACTGGAAAAGAGCTTCTAATATCTTATCTTCATTATATACTGTCTAAGGTTGTTGTACACAAACCAACCAGCCAGCAATTCAACTGAGTCCGGCTGCAGTAGAGATGCACGGCCAAAAGAAAAGGTTTTTGGATATGCACAAACATCACAACGTTGACCTTTTCAAGAACAAGTATATATATTCACTTATATACCAGTTCTTTCTCTTGCTCGCTCCACCACTTTGTTTTATCTAACGTTAGCAGCGCTCCACATAGCGCTCTAGCTAAGATACTGTAGCAGTAGCTGTCATATCAACAAAAGACGCTTTCGGCTGCTTTTTGCAACCAAAACGCTGCCAGCTTTTTTTTCTACTACAAAAGCGCCCTAGTCAACTTTTTCTTGTCAAAAAAATACGCCAAGTGTGAACATCGCCTTAAGATGTGTCTCAAAAAAGCTAAAGTAAGCAGGAAAAAGCCGGCACTGCCCAGCTCAGAGGTAGAAAGATCCTTGGACTTAAATGCAACAGACCTAGTGCAACCTCCCTTTCTCTGAATGCTCCAGTGAGCACCACCTGCATATAAAAAAAGCCAGCAAACTAAAATCGTTGACCTGCAACAGTCGACCTGGATGAGGGTGTTACTCAGAAGAGAACTAATGAGGCCCTTCATAGTTTTACAGTCAGCTACTTTAACCACTGCCATGGGGAAGTAGCTGTGGGAAATGCAACAAAAAAAAAGAAAAAGAGAGAAGACGTAGAAGAGTAGGGACCTTAGAATAAAGAATCATTTCAAGTGTGAGATGATTTTGGGGCCTTTTCTGTCGCTTTTTTCTTTGATGGCTAAGTTACTTTTTTGGGGCTTTCTATGGACCAAACTGTAAGTGAGAAGACTATATGAGACACGCAATAATCCAGTAAAAAGATCCTTGACTTTGCATGTGAATAAACTAAACATGTCTGGCTCTTGAGGTCATTCTTAGATTCCAGTGTAGCCCTCTGGGAAATTGAGTTTGACACCCCTGTGCTACGTTTTTATAGCTATTGCTAGTTTCCAATGCCAGTCCCAGGAAGTGCTTTTAAACAGTCACAAAAAACAAACATTGCCACATTAAAATACATAAAGCACACAAACATACAAGACACATTCATCTGTAATACCCCCCCCAATCCCACCCCCACGCCGTGGGACTACAGGTCTGATTATCAATTAAAAACTTCTTCAGTTTAATTTTAAAAAGCTTATTATTTGGTATTACTTTGAGCCCATGGGCCCACCACCTGTGGGAGGAACCGCTGGGGTCGGGTGCGCTGCCACATGGGTGGCAGTGAAGGTCAGGGGCCTCGACGGACCAGACCCGGGCAGCAGACGCTGGCTCTGGGGACGTGGAACATCACCTCTCTGTGGGGGAAGGAGCCGGAACTGGTGCGGGAGGTGGAGCGCTACCGGTTAGATCTGGTGGGTCTTACCTCTACGCACAGTCTCGGTTCTGGAACCATACTCCTGGATAGGGGTTGGACTCTTTTCTTCTCCGGAGTTGCCCAGGGTGTGAGGCGCCGGGCGGGTGTGGGGATACTCACAAGCCCCCGGCTGAGCGCCGCCACGTTGGAGTTTTACCCGGTGGGACGAGAGGGTTGCCTCCCCACGCCTGCGGGTTGTGGGGGGAAAACTCTGACTGTTGTTTGTGCATATGCACCAAACAGGAGTTCGGAGTATTCGGCCTTCTTGAGACCTTGACTGGAGTCCTGCATGGGGCTCCAGTGGGGGACTCCATTGTTCTGCTGGGGGACTTCAACGCACACGTGGGCAATGATGGAGACACCTGAGAGGCGTGATTGGGAGGAACGGCCTCCTGATCTAAACCAGAGTGGTTGTTTGTTGTTGGACTTCTGTGCTAGTCATGGATTGTCTATAACGAACACCATGTTCGAACATAGGGATGCTCATAAGTGTACTTGGTACCAGAGCACCCTAGGTCAAGGTCAATGATCGATTTCATAATCGTTTCATCTGATCTGAGGCCGTATGTTTTGGACACTCGGGTGAAGAGAGGGGCAGAGCTGTCAACCAATCACCATCTGGTGGTGAGTTGGGTCAGGGGTGGGGAAGACTCTGGACAGACCTGGTAAGCCCAAACGTGTAGTGCGGGTAAATTGGGAACGTCTGGAGGAGCCCCTGTCCGACAGACTTTCAACTCACACCTCCGGCGGAGCTTTTCATGCATCCCTGTGGAGGCTGGGGGCATTGAACCCGAGTGGACAATGTTCAAAGTTTCCATTGCTGAAGCTGCGGCGAGGAGCTGTGGTCTTAGGGTCTTAGGTGCCTCAAGGGGTGGTAACCCACGAACACCGTGGTGGACACCGGTGGTCAGGGAAGCCGTCCGACTGAAGAAGGAGTCTTTCCGGGATATGTTATCCCAGAGGTGAAAGAGGCAAAGCAGCGGGTGTGGGAGAAGTTTGGAGAAGACATGGAGAAGGACTTTCGGTCGGCACCAAAGTGCTTCTGGAAAACTGTTCGCCACCTCAGGAGGGGGAAGCGGGGAACCATCCAAGCTGTGTACAGTAAGGATGGGACACGGTTGACCTCAACTGAGGAGGTAATAGGGCGGTGGAAGGAGCACTTTGAGGAACTCCTGAATCCGACTAATACGCCCTCTATGTTAGAGGCAGAGCTGGAGGATGATGGGGGATCATTGTCAATTTCCCAGGCGGAGGTCAGTGATGTAGTCAAACAACTCCACAGTGGCAAAGCCCCGGGGATTGATGAGATCTGTCTAAAATGCTTAAGGCTCTGGGTGTGGAGGGGCTGTCCTGGTTGACACGCCTCTTCAACATTGCGTGGAAGTCTGGGACGGTGTATAAGGAGTGGCAGACTGGGGTGGTGGTTCCCCTTTTTAAAAAGGGGGACCAGAGGGTGTGTGCCAATTACAGGGGTATCACACTTCTCAGCCTCCCTGGTAAAGTCTACTCCAAGGTGCTGGAAAGGAGGGTTCGGCCGATAGTTGAACCTCGGATTGAGGAGGAACAATGCGGATTCCGTCCTGGTCGTGGAACAACGGACCAGCTCTTCACTCTCGCAAGGATCCTGGAGGGAGCCTGGGAGTATGCCCAACCGGTCTACATGTGTTTTGTGGATTTGGAGAAGGCGTATGACCGGGTCCCCCGGGAGATACTGTGGGAGGTGCTGCGGGAGTATGGGGTGAGGGGGTCTCTACTCAGGGCCATCCAATCTCTGTACGACCAAAGCGAGAGCTGTGTCCAGGTTCTTGGCAGTAAGTCGGACTCGTTTCAGGTGAGGGTTGGCCTCCGCCAGGGCTGCGCTTTGTCACCAATCCTGTTTGTAGTATTTATGGACAGAATATCGAGGCGTAGTCGGGGTGGGGAGGGGTTGCAGTTCGGTGGGCTGGGGATCTCATCGCTGCTCTTTGCAGATGATGTGGTCCTGATGGCATCATCGGCCTGAGCTGGTTAATGTTGCTCGGGAAAGGGAAGTTTGGGGTCCCCTGCTGGATCTGCTCCCCCCGCGACCCGGTACCGGATAAGCGGACAAAGATGGATGGATGGATGGACTTTGAGCGCAATGGGCAGCTCATGCCATGCCTTAGAGTCCAGAAACATCCCTTAACTTGAACTTCCCCATAGCTGAAGAATAAAATCCGTTCCGAAAGAGACTTGCACTCGGCCGCAATATAAGTTGTACGTTGGTCTCATTTGTAGTCGATCACAGCAAATTATATTGGGAGTAGCAAAAGATGGAACACAACACACACAATTGAAAAAACAAGCATTTTACAGTGCTGCGGGAGCATTTCAATGAAAAAATTAAGACTTTTTAAATTGAAATTGCAAAAAACCCTGTTTATACTTGTGCACTGTTGTGTCTGCATCGTTCTAGCGTATCTCTTTAATAATGTATACTTTATTAATCCCGCAAGGGGAAATTCCAATATTTTCACTCTGTTATTATACACATTACACACAAGTCTGAATTACACACGCTCAGTACCTCCACATGCACTAATGGAGAGATGTCAGAGTGGAAAGGAGGCGCCCCAAGCAATGGGGGTTTGGTGCCTTTCTTAAGGGCACCTTGGCAGTGCCCAGGAGGTGAACTGGCACCTCTCCAGCTACCAGTCCACCACCATACTTTGGTCCTTGAACCAGCATCCCTCCGGTTCCCAACCCAACTCCCTACTGACTGAGCTACTGCCAACACCTTTAGGAGAATTGCAGGGACGGCACGTGTGTGTGGTAGAGCGGGTGAGAGAGTGACGGGGATTATCTTTCGGAGCGAATACCGGCTCTAGAATCATAGTTGTTATCAGAGCGATAACTGGAAATAATGTTTTGGAGACGTCAACAGATGACGAGTCCGGTGATTTCAGATTAAATGCAGCTTTATTCAAACAGTGAACAAACTCTCATGACAGTGAGACAACGGTTGTAAACACACCGCTGCGTGCACAAGAGCGACTAAAGCTGCAGACACACCAACCAAACGGCCAATCAGACGGCAGTAAAGCCAGTGTGACTGATCAGTCTCCCCGAGTTGGTCCAAAAAGTTTCTCAGAACTCACCGAAGAGCCGAGACCTAATGCGTCTCCATAGCAGCAGGCAGCGCTAAACTGGATTGTCACCCAAAAATGAAAAACGGCAGCTGATTGGACGAATGTGTCACGTGGGTCTGGTTTCTCCGGAAATTCAAAGACAGACTGTCGTGGCTGCTTGTTCGGAATACGATCCCATATTGTACTAAAATAGTTCACCGAAACATGTTTCTGAAAACATTTGAAGAGAGAAATAGGCCATGCAGTTGCTGAAAAATCGATACACTTGAATATCTAGCCTAGCAGTGCCTAGCAGTGCCTAGCAGTACCTAACAGTGCCTAGCAGTACCTAACAGTGCCTAGCAGTACCTAACAGTGCCTAGCAGTACCTAACAGTGTCTAGCAGTACCTAACAGTGTCTAGCAGTACCTAACAGTGTCTAGCAGTACCTAACAGTGTCTAGCAGTACCTAACTGTGTCTAGCAGTACCTAACAGTGTCTAGCAGTACCTAACAGTGTCTAGCAGTACCTAACAGTGCCTAACAGTGTCTGACTTTTTGCTAGAAGCTAACAACGTAGGTATGGCGGAACTTTGGCCTACTTTAGCATATCAAAATTTGATTTTCTGCGTACTGAATTGTTTACCTAAAGTAAACTTCTTTGAATTTTATGAATATCATGTCTTTTTTTAAATTAGTTTTTCTAAAGTTATACTTAAGAAAAATCCCAATATATCTCCTTACGTATAGTATCAAAATATATTGCAATATATTGAATTGTGACCCATGTATGGGGATACGTATCGTATCGCCAGATTCTTGCCAATACACAGCCCTAGTTACGAGGATTCATTGTTAGAAGAGAGACAAAAAGGTGCACACAACGATGCACTAAACACAGAGATTCCCGTGTCGCGTTATAATTCTGCATCCGTCAGATCTCACCGGGATCCCACAGAGCAAAACATGAACGAGAGAAAACTGCCACCGGATTTGATCCATTTGCATTTCATCCCCACTCCCTGGGAACAAATCCAAACTCAGATGTTGCGTAAAATCATGCACGGATGTCCCATGGGGAGACAGAAAATCGAACATGTGTTTAAATGTGCGGGTTATTAAGAAGTTCTCCCACTGTGCCTATCTGTCTCCTGAATGTGGCCAAAAACAGGTCAACTGACATGACTTAGTCCACATGCAATGTATGTTTACAAGTCACCGAGAGGGGTCAGGAGGGGACGCAGGGAGCGGGAAAGAGCCCCGCTGTGTTGAGCAGGCGTGGTGGTAATGGACATGGAAAGCAGATTAAAAATGATTATGGCAGAAGGGCTGCAGAGGATAAGAGGCCCATTCTATAACGCAGATGATCATCCCTCTTTACTGATGCCGTTGGTTTCGATAGCAGCGAAAAACACAAGCAGAGGAAAACACACAAGCAGCAGCATTGTTACTCTAATAAAAGTATAATGGTTACTGAAAACAGGACCTCATTAGTAAAGGCAAATGGGCTTTAAGGTCTCTGCAGTCCGCAGACAGAGGTGGTGCAGATGTTGTACAGATGGCAGCGTTTAAAGGTTAATGCTGGAATTAGTCTATTTTTTATTTTTCATACAATATATTTATTTTATTGCCGATTCATCCAAGTAAAAAGACCAAAGTCAACAATGCATTAGCACACACACACAACACACACAACACACACACACACACACCTGGAGAACCCGCTACTTAGGGCTGTGCAATTAATCTAAATGTAATCGTGATTATGATTTTGGCTCCCAATGCTCACAAGAACAGAATAATCGAGAAAAACTATTATTAAGCTCATTACGTTTTGCAGGAAACTCGTATTTTCTCTCGTGTTCTGAATGAAATGAGTGGCGTTAACCAACTGCCACTTTGCTCGTTTGAAAGCCATGTTGTCTCTCTCTCTCTCTCATGGGTGGGCCAAATTCTCTGTGCGGGCAAAGCAGAGAAAGGGGAGGTAACCTTTCCCCTTATGACCTCATAAGGAGGAGATTCCTGATTGGTCCATTTGAGCTTTCATTTTCTCAAAGGCAGAGCAGGATACCCAGGACTCGGTTTACACCTATCACCATTTCTAGTCACTGGGGGACCATAGGCAGGCTGGGGGAACTCATATTAATGTTAAAAAACCTCATAAAGAGACATTTTCATGTCATGGGACCTTTAAAAACCACTTGGTCTTTTCTTAGGATTAGTTTTAATTAACCAAAATATAGATGCCTTGTCCATGAATAAGAAAGGAGGAGATTTAGAAAGCAAAAATAAGCTACATTCTGCAATTAGCTGAAAATTAAAGTTATGTGAAAGACGAGGATCGAGACAGTGTTCATAGAACAAAAACGCATGGCCACAGCTGACAAATATCAAAACTACGAACCACAAATCTTTTCACAACTTTCTATTTTCTATCTCATCTCTGGATGCCCCCCTCTGTCGACGCTGCGTCCCTTTCTCTACAGACTATTTATACGCTCCTCCAGTTACAGCTCTCATAATCTCCCGTGCATTGTTGACTGGGACTAAAAAAAGCCAAACTCACAATGGCACCTGGCTGCTGCCTACTGTTGCAGCAAACCCAGCCTCAGAGACTGAAATAACAACAATGGCTCCAGTTTGGGTTACATTTTGAAGGGTGGGCTGGTTGTTGGGCTTCCCCCTTGCCTCTGCCTCTCAAACAGGTAACAATAGCCCATTTTTCTTCCCCTGTCTGGGTCACTTTTTCAGCCTCTGGGCTGACAGAACAGACCGTCCACTGTTGAGGGGCAGCATCAGGGTCGAAGGAGCCTCAGGCATTGACATACATATATACATATATACACATACATATATATATATATATATACATATATATATATATATATATATATATATATATATATACATATACATATATACATATACACATATATATATATATATATATATATATACATATATATATATATATATATATATATATATATATATATATATATATATATATATATATATATATACATATATATATACATATATATATATATATATATATATATATATATATATATATATATATATATATATATATATATATATATATATATATATATATATATATATATATATATATATATATATATATATACACACACACACACATATATATATATATATACACACACATATATATATACATATATATACATACACATATATATATATATACATACACATATATATATATACATACACATATATACATATACATACACATATATACATACACATATATAATATATATATATATATATATATATATATATACACACACACACACATATATATATATATATATATATATATATATATATATATATATATATATATATATATATATATATATATATATATATATATATATATATAACATATATATATACACACACATATATATATATATATATATATATATATATATACACATATATACATACACACACATATATATATATATATATATATATATATATATATATATATATATATAAAATGGACCAATAGACTCAGGTGCTCTGGACGGAGACCAGTGAAGGATATTAGAAGCACTTTTCCGGTGATCTCTTGCTTTACTGAGCAGCCTCCAACTGAGCTTGAAGACGTAGCTTGTAAAAACTGTGCCAAAACCAGGAAGTGGACTACTATTTAACCATTGACATGAATAAAATGTATAAAAACCACCAGATCCCTCAGGACGGAGATCAGTGAAGGATATCAGAAGTCTCTTTCCCGGTGCTGGCTGAGTGTTACTGAGCAGCCTCCAACTGAGCTTGAAGACGTAGATGTGACGTGAGCAACCTGTCTGAAAGTGTGAAGTCTTCTGGTAGCTGTGAGAGAGAAATCTCAATCATTCCCAATCTTACAGAGACGGAGAGCGTAGGTATATGTAAGGAGATAACATAGACACAGGCTAATTACTGATCACTAACATGCTAGTTAACATTAGTAATTACTGATCACTAACATGCTAGTTAACATTAGTAATTAAACCTAAACAGATAATGGAAGTCCAAACTGCCTGTGAGCTTCTCCTGTACTATACGGTAATTCCTCTACTGTGTGACAGTAAGTCTCGTGGTTATGACCCAATCGTTAGCCTATTTTTATAAAAGCGTCTGCTACGGAGCCATAACGTGAGCTACAAGGTAATGGAGCCTTTTATACATTGTCGTGGTTTCTTTAGAAATAAACAACGGAGAAATAGAGTCTTTAAACGCGTGGTCAGTGTAATGCTAACAAGAGGTGATCGCTTTGTAGCAACAAAATGGCGCTATGCGAGGTTCGAGTTCTGAAGCGAAGCTTACCCCCCCTTGGCCTCAGGTCTGTGCTGCCTTAAAACCCAACACCACACACATGCAGGCTATCACATGACCCCAGCACGCTGCTCACATACCCACAACCAGGTCACACAGTCCAGGTTCCTCTCGGTCACTCTACTTCCTTCTTCAGTTTAGTTCATTTGTTTACACATACACAAATACTACAGATTAATATACACATAATCAATAATCAAAAGAAGATGTAATGGAGAGATGCAGAGGGGCTTAGGGTACGTTTCCACGTGGCCGGCTATTTTCATAAACTGACATTTCAACCTCTCAGTTTTCAAAAATAACATCGTGCACAGCTGTCAGTTTTCAGAAAAGTGTTCGTTTACACGTACCACGTGTATATATGCCGTCAAGAGCACGCCAAACCTGCAGGTGGCGGTGTAACGAGAAGCTCAAGCCCACGTTAGCCAATCAGAATCCAGAAAATAGCAACAACAGCAACCAATCACTTCATCTCTCTTCTCTTCCTCGGCTGTCTAAACCTCCGTTTGTCTCAGTTTACGTGCAAACAAAGTCTTCCAAAATCTCCACTCAAAATAGCCATGTACGTGTAAACGGGGTATTAATCTGGGCACTCTCCATTGCAAAGTTATAATCGTTAACGAAAAAAACGAAATAACGAAAACTAGGTGGGAAAACCGGAAGGTATCGCGAGTATCTCTTCTCGTGACATTCCTACTCCATCGCATACTCAAATTAAAATAAGCTAAAATACTGATAAGAAAAGAAAGAAAAAAAAACGTAGCCAAAAATGACATATAATATCAAATCAACAGAATAAACATGAAAGATAAAATAATATTAGGACTCATGGTTTGTTTACAAGACATGCCATAAGGAGGGATAACATTGCACAGACAAAACAACAGCTTTAACAGATTTAAAGGCCTGGTCACACCATAAAGTGTCTAGAGCTGCAAAGATTAATAGATTCATCTATCTATTTTTATAGATAGATATTTATTGATCCCAAAAATGGAAAATTATATTACATAATCGAGCAATCAGTCATTTTTTAGGACAAAAAATGAATTCTCTGATGTCAGCTTGTTAAATATGAATATTGTTCTAGTGTCTTCTCTCCTCTGGGACAGTAAACAGAATATATTTGAGTTTCGGACAAAATAAGATGTTTGAGGACGTCATTTTGGGCTTTTTGGGAAACACTGATCCACATTTTTCACAATTTTCTGACATTTTAGAGACCAAACAACTAATAAATTAATCGAGAAAATAACCGACAGATCAATGGACAGGATAAACACGCCAAAAAGCGATTATGCGTTTTGATAACAATTCAATATGTCATACGAATTGGCGTGTTATACATACACCACTTCATGACATCAGTCTGTAGTCTGAGATGGCCTCACTACATTATGTACATGGTAAACAAGTAGGGCTGCAACTATGGATTCCTTTCACGCAGATAGCTCAAAATGTGTACAGATAGCACTAGAGGTGTGGAAATGAATCAAATAATTGATGCATGGAATCGTGGACATGGATGATTCTGCATCGATAATCGGCCGGCTCATAATCCATTATTTCTGTTTATAATGTAATGTCGGCCTAACAACATTTCTGTTTACATATTCTGGTATGTTAACACATTCAGGATGTGCCATGTGCTCAGTGCTGTATAGTTTTATGTATCCAAGTGATTTAGTATTAGAGCACTGCAGAATGTTTGGATTTTGAAGCTTGAAAAGCTATGAATTAAATATCCTACATGGCTTTAACAGAAAAATTTATTTGACGCATCAAGATATCGAATCGCTGACATGATAATCGTAATCGAAGATTCACACCTCTAGATAACACGCCACTTGGCTTTAGAAAGTCGCCATGTATGTTTACACAAGGTTATGATGTCACGTTGCAGACTAATAAAACAAAGACGTGGTAAATATAAATGGCTCCTACATATAGTCTTTTCCTAAGCTGGTTGTGTGAAGGTTTTAGGGCTTTAAGGGATTGTGGTATTACAGGATTGCAGAATGTGTAGCTAAGAAGGACAAGCTGGAGAAATGGTGTTACATTGTGGGGCGCAACATGTCGTAAATTCAATCTAGAACTGATATTTCTCTCAGTATGACTCGGGGATAGGAAGGTCACAGCGGAAATAGGAGCCATTTAGGAGCAGCGTGTGTGTTGGCCTGAGAACGGAGCATTGATTGTCTGCTAAAGTAGTTTTGTAATGCCAGTGGGTGCACTGGGGCTTGTGGTGTTTGGCCAGGGGTTTGTCACTGAAAGTACACTCAGAGGTAAAAAGGGACAAACAAGAACAGGTTGTATATCTAATCAACTGAATAGGTTACAAGTAGAGCTGATCAATGCTGACAAAATCAAACATGATGTATTGATTTAGGGCCTTCAACTGAAAATGTGAGGATGTTTTATTGGATGTTGATGCTTTCAAACATTTCACTTGAAGTTATAATGTGGAAGATTTCCATTTAAATTGAAATAAATGTCTAAGTCTTGACCCGTTCATTATCTACTGATCTGCAGATCATTTTATCTCGATTAATCGTTTGGTCCATAAAATGTCAAAAAAAAGGAAACGGTGAAAATGGTGCAACAGAAACTACGCACTGTAGCTTTAAAAGAGGCTGACATCATTTTCTGCCATTTTTGCATGAAAAACTACTTCAATGATTAATTGATTACAAACAATAGTTGGCCAATTATTTTAGTATCGATCGACTAATCAATTAGGCTGAATAATCGTTGCAGCTCTAGCTGCTAGCTTAAAGGGATACTTCTTTGAATTTGTTGGGATGTGTTTTCCACATTGGCATTTGAGACATTAGTATTCCTCTCTGGCACTAGCTGGCACTGCTCGACTGCACACTAATGAGCGAGCTTGGAGCGAGCCGCACTAGGTTTATTGATGAATGTTGTTAAGAAGATGTCCCATCAATGCATCGACTCTGTGCTGCATTAGTTTGTTTACTGGTGTGTGTGGGAGGGAGACAGATTTCTGCAGACACAGTGTAATCCTGGACTCAGGCAGGAGGGACTGGATGTTGTGGTGGGGTTGTGGGGGTTGTATATGTGTGTGTTAGTCTGTGTGTGAGCATTAATGCGACCCTCCTACGAGGTCAGACACACACTGAAGTCCACTCTCCTAATCCTATTATCCGTGGCAGCGGCAGCTAGCTGGAGCCACACATTACGGTAAGCCTGATGCACGATATCTCAGTGAATTATGGCACTTGTTATGACAGCCAGCAGACCTCGGAGAGTAGCCAGCGTTCACACACGTTTACATGGACTACATTGCAAAACATTTCCATAATTTTTCAAGGACCCATCATGAAATTTCCTGGGCTATCCTCGATTAAATACGTTCTAGTGTATAGTCTTGCATTGCCAGACCACACAGCATTACGGGATGGGAGAAAAAAAAAAATGTGCTCTGGTTTATTGCCATTTCTTTAAACCAATCACAATCGTCTTGGGCGGCGCCAAGCTCCGGACGGAGCCACGGTGCCTCTGCTAAATAGTCTCAGGAAGGAACTGGTTTTGGTGGAACATGTGGACCTTCAGAAGTAGTTTTAGTCGTGCAACAGAAAACTCTGATTGGACAGATAGTCTAGCTAGCTGTCTGGATTTACCCTGCAGAGATCTGAGGAGCAGTTAACCATAGTCCTCACAAATCCACCGGAGGTTAGAACGCCAACACAGAGACAGAGGAAGGGGACGGGACATCCAGTCTTCTAGTGTATGGTAGGCATTAGTCGACTAATGCCTACCATACACTAGAAGACTCTGAAAAGACTAAAGTGTGACACCATCTCACGTCTAAAGATAATCTGTCATAATGCCTCGGAGTTATTAGTCACAGACTAGAATATTTCACTATAGAGACTTCAGACTTACGATAATATCAAACATGTTTGATTTTGTCGGAAAATCGAGACTGGAAAAAGACTGACTTGGGACTGGTGGCCGGGTTGGCCCAGTGGGTAGAGCAGGTGCACATATACGGAGAGGTTTATGCCTCGACACAGAGGTCTAGGGTTTGAATCCAACCTGTGATGATTTCCTGCATGTCTCCCCCGCTTCTCTCCCCTTTCTCAACTAGCTGTCCTGTCAAATAAAAGGAGGAAAAGCCCAAAAAATAATCAGCTGGGACTGAGTTTTATGACCTTACACCAAACGATTGAGACAACGGGAGAGCTCCCCGACTCCAGCAAGACTCTCAGGACAGCGGAAGCGCTTCGAAAAGTCGTTTGGTGTAAAGTCGGCATAACACTGAAATTATTTTGTCGACTAATCGATCCATTGATTTAATGGACAGATCTGTAAATCTAGGTTTCTTTTTTTTTTTAAGCCTGGAACATGAGATTTTGAAAGTCCATGACTTTTCCTGATTTTTCCATGACCGTGGGAAGCCTGAGTGAGTAGCACTTCGTAAGGTGACTGTGCTCCAAAGTCTTCAAAAGCCATTAGATAAATGGACCAAGGTGCCTCCACTCTCTTGGATGATCAATAAAAAAGTAATTTGGTCAGGAATAATAATAATAAGAGTTGCCTTCTGCTCTTCAGCAGCTCCTTTGACTCATAGATAATAACTACAGGAAACCAATAGAAATAAAGAATTAATGAGAGGGTGGCCGCAGAGTCTACAGCTAACCTCAAAGTGTGTGTTAGGTTATCTGCTCAGCGCAGAGCTCCCATCCTCAGCAGGAGGCTTGGTTTACATTCCTTAAAGGGTATTGAGCGAGAACGCTGTAACCGGCAGCCACAAACTGGGCTGCAATGTAACCCTATAATGCAATTTAGTGCACTCTCCATCCACTAAAAGTTTTTGCTGCTGACAGGCTCAGATTATTATTCTAAGTGTCTGACAACATTATGGGATGGATACCTACAGAGATAGACCTTTTATATCCATGTAAATAATCAGGACTTTTAGCGTGTATAGAGCCAGCATATCTCCACCAGACTCCATGTAAATAATCAGGACTTTTAGCGTGTATAGAACCAGCATATCTCCACCAGACTCCATGTAAATAATCAGGACTTTTAGCGTGTATAGAACCAGCATATCTCCACCAGACTCCATGTAAATAATCAGGACTTTTAGCGTGTATAGAACCAGCATATCTCCACCAGACTCCATGTAAATAATCAGGGCTTTTAGCGTGTATAGAGCCAGCATATCTCCACCAGACTCCATGTAAATAATCAGGGCTTTTAGCGTGTATAGAGCCAGCATATCTCCACCAGACTCCATGTAAATAATCAGGACTTTTAGCGTGTATAGAACCAGCATATCTCCACCAGACTCCATGTAAATAATCAGGACTTTTAGCATGTATAGAGCCAGCATATTTCCACATGTAAATGGGTGCATTTAAGGTTCGTTTTAACTAACCCTGAGTGGTGATTGTTGGAACAGTGGAAAGATGAACCAAGACGGCTTTTGAAATGGAGATGGTCCGATACAGATACCAGTATCGGTTCCGATACTGCCTAAAACGCTGGTATCGGTAAGTACTGGAGTTTATGCACCGATCCGATACCACGTAATCAAGCCCTAATGTACGTTAAAGTAGTTTATTTATGTTCTTTTTACGTTATAACTGACTGTCAAACTGGAAAATTAAAGAAAGTTCTGGGGCATTTGTGTTTGTTCATGTTTCACAAAGAGTTTAACTTGAGCCAGACTGACAAAGATAGAAATCATATCACATCCATACAGAGATAGTAGTATACAGCTGTTATACATCATATCATCATACAGAGATAGTAGTATACAGCTGTTATACATCATATCACATCCATACAGAGATAGTAGTATACAGCTGTTATACATCATATCATCATACAGAGATAGTAGTATACAGCTGTTATACATCATATCACATCCATACAGAGATAGTAGTATACAGCTGTTATACATCATATCACATCTATTCAGAGATAGTAGTATACAGCTGTTATACATCATATCACATCTATACAGAGATAGTAGTATACAGCTGTTATACATCATATCACATCTATACAGAGATAGTAGTATACAGCTGTTAAAACATAATAAAATATATGACACACTGGTATCGGATCGGTATTCGGTATCGGCCGATACGCAAGTTCAGGTATCGGAATCGGTATCGGGAAGCAAAAAAATGGTATCGGACCATCTCTACTTTGAAATGTGCAAGTTGGGTCGGTTTCATGTTAAAAAAAAAGAAAAAGTTCTATCTCTGTAGGGATCCTTCCCATAATGTCAGAAATTTAGAATAATCAGAGCCTGTCAGTGGCAAGCATATTTAGTGCACGGAAATTGACGGTGTGCAATTACCCATTAATGTTACATTGCAGTTTTTTTCTTGCTTAATGGTCCTTTTTCACAGCACACATGTTGACTTGTCATAGTAGGAAAAGCACAGCTGAAGTTGATAACCTTAACAATGGCTCAGTTCCATCAAGTGTCCCAGTAAGATATTTCAGTGAGTCAGCATGAACAATACCATGACCTCTCCTAAGTGGAATGCAGCCATCATTAATGGTTTAATACCAGGACCTCTCCTAAGTGGAATGCAGCCATCAGTAATGGTTTAATACCAGGGTCTCTCCTAAGTGGAATGCAGCCATCATTAATGGGTTTGAATACACCTACTATGACATGTCAACATGTCTGCTGTGAAAAAGGTCTTGCACCAATTTCAAAGACTGTTCTTCCCATCAGTCAGACAGTCAATTAGATTTTAATCCATCCATCCATCCATCTTCGTCCGCTTATCCGGTGTCGGGTCGCGGGGGGAGCAGCTCCAGCAGGGGACCCCAAACTTCCCTTTCCCGAGCAACATTAACCAGCTCCGACTGGGGATCGAGGCGTTCCCAGGCCAGGTTGGAGATATAATCCCTCCACCTAGTCCTGGGTCTTCCCCGAGGCCTCCT
Source organism: Perca flavescens (assembly GCF_004354835.1). Taxonomy (NCBI): domain Eukaryota; kingdom Metazoa; phylum Chordata; class Actinopteri; order Perciformes; family Percidae; genus Perca; species Perca flavescens. Next base: position 1,929,300 of record NC_041345.1, on the reverse strand, counting down.
CCCAGCTGGACCTCCCTCCACCTAGTCCTGGGTCTTCCCCGAGGCCTCCTCCCAGCTGGACCTCCCTCCACCTAGTCCTGGGTCTTCCCCGAGGCCTCCTCCCAGCTGGACCTCCCTCCACCTAGTCCTGGGTCTTCCCCGAGGCCTCCTCCCAGCTGGACGGGCCTGGAACACCTCCCTAGGGAGGCGCCCAGGGGGCATCCTTACCAGATGCCCGAACCACCTCAACTGGCTCCTTTCGACGCAAAGGAGCAGCGGCTCTACTCCGAGCTCCTCACGGATGACTGAGCTTCTCACCCTATCTCTAAGGGAGACGCCAGCCACCCTCCTGAGGAAACCCATTTCGGCCGCTTGTACCCTGGATCTCGTTCTTTCGGTCATGACCCATTAGATTTTAAGATATACCAAATTTAAGAGGATAGCTCATTTATCAATGTCGATAGAATATCTAGCTATTGCCCAGCCCTAACCTGTATACATGTCCAAAGAATGCGCCTATACAGTATGGATGTGTTTTTAACAGAGGTTCCTTTCAGTTGTTTTCCTCTGTGAGGCCAGCAGTCCTGTCGGCAGCAGTACAGCCTTGATGAGGTATTCAGGAGAAATAAAAAAGGGCGAAGAGAGCGATCAAAAGCGATCAATCACCACACCGCTGTGCCTCGGTCCACTCTGACAGCTTTCAGCCCATTATCATCATAACACAACCGACGTGGCCTCCTTGATCTCAATCAGCAATCGCTCGCTGCCTGTCTGCTGGACTAGAGTAACGATAATTAAAGTCTCGTCATCGTCAAAGAAGGAGGAGGTTTAATTCATCATTGGAGGAGGCAGGGAACTGCTCGATTGCAGCCCAGGCAATCATCGAGCTGATATAGATTCAGTCATGAGGCCATAAAGACGATTAGATGAGTCATCAACACAGCCGGGCAGGAGAAAACTACAGCTAATTGTGCTGTGCATGACTCATGATCTGCGTGTGAACATAAGGTCTTCTGTAGTCTAACATTGTCAGCTCTATGTCCACAGCGCTGTAGAGTAAGGTCTGGCTACACCACAGATGCATTCTAGGATAAGGAGGAAAAAAACTCTCTGGATTGTTTGCATTTCTTTAAACCAATCACAATGGTCTTGGTCAATGGTCTCGCTAAGCTCCAGACGCAGCGATTGTGGCTCTGCTAAATAGTCTCAAGAAGGAACTGGTTCTGGTGGAACATTTGCACCCCGCAAAAGAAAACGCCACATCCAATATGAAATGAAGTCAACTGTTGACGTAATACAGTACCGTGAGCTATTTAAATGAGCTGATACATGGTTAAACCTCATTGGCTCTTACCAGTGTATCTCCGTGTGTACTTCGTCCACAGCAATCCCACCAATCAGTCCCATAACCTCCCAGTTAGAGAGGAAATGACCTAAACATATTCTTTATAAATCTGTAAAATCATTCCCTGAAAGAACCAAGCAGACCTGCCTTGTAGCACAATCCAAATTTTCTCCAAAACCTGACATTTTCAGCGTGTAGCTCGCTAACTCGGAATATGTTGTTGTTCCCGAAGCGAAGGGATTTGGAGAACAGCAACACACAGAGAGGTGAAGGTGAGGGACGTGCCGGATGTCAGGCTTTATCCTGGAAATGCACTCTCATTGACCCAGACTAGGGGTCCTGTAAACTGGGCGTGCTTCTTTAAAAGACTTGAAAGGTCAGGGAAAGGGCAGTTGCAACGCCAAATCTCTGGACTACCGCTTGCCCTTATTTACAGGAAGCTTTTAAAAAAGGATCAATCTGCTGTAGGAAAGTATATAATGTAAAAAAGTGTCTATGGCAGTGCACTATGACCCATATTAGGTGTTCCTGATGCTCACCGTGCCCACATGGGCAGCACAGCTTTCCAAGAAACACACGGAGGCACCAGTCCACATTCAGGGAAACCACTGCGTGTCAGAAGTGTTTTCACTCACAACAAATAACTCAGCCGCGTCAGAGTCTCACATCGATTGGGAGGAAGCCGATTTCTGAGAAAATGGGAACTACTTTAACTGTGCTTCACTTTTCTTTACATCTTCACACCTGTTTGCTGGGATGTAGGGCTGCAACTTATGATTATTTTCATAGTCGATTAATCTGTGGATTATTTTCTCGATTAATGGATCAATTGTTTGGTCTCTTAACGAAAAAATGTGGATCAGCGTTTCCCAAAGCCCAAGATGACGTCATCAAATATCCTTTTTTGTCAATAACTCAAAAGATATTCACTTTACTGTCACAGAGGAGACAGTAAGACTGTTTTTTTTTTTTTAAAGCGAATTATCGATCATCAAAAATAGTGGGCGATTAATTCAATAGTTGACAACTAGATAGATAGATCCCAAACTGGGAAATTTCTGTGTGTAATTGATTAATCTATTAATCTTTGCAGCTCTACCAGAATGAAATGATTTATTTCAGCTGTGTAAACCTGCACCAAGTTTGAATATTTTTCAAATTTACTTAATAAACTACAAACAGTCTCTCTGCAGCAGTTTAACCTTGCAACAGTGGTTACTAACTAAGGAGACTGAAACCCTGGCTGCTGGATTGAGCTGAACTGCTGCTCAGCCTTTAATTTTTAACTTTTCCCTCCACTGCTCTAGGCTGACTCCAGGGTAACCGTAACCCAACCCCTCTGAATGGGACCGGAGGCTCGGACACCACACAAACTTGCACGACTCGCCTGAGGGCCACTACTGTGTCACAAATGGGAAATCATTGCGATTTAATTCAGGAAATCTAATCAGTATGAAGCCTGCAGGGGAAGCTGTGGCTGTAGTCATGATTGGATCTGTGAAAGTGTTTATGGTGTGTGAAATAAAGAGCTATAAAAACAAAAGGTCAAACTACTGTAGTAATGTGGTTCAGTCTGCTCTGAAAACATCACTTAGGTTGTCCCAAAAACATTTGGCGAGGAAGCAGCACACTAGCCTGGTCCTACCAGACTCTGGTACACTAGCCTGGTCCTACCAGACTCTGGTACTCTAGCCTGGTCCTACCAGACTCTGGTACTCTAGCCTGGTCCTACCAGACTCTGGTACTCTAGCCTGGTCCTACCAGACTCTGGTCCCCTAGCCTGGTCCTACCAGACTCTGGTCCCCTAGCCTGGTCCTACCAGACTCTGGTACTCTAGCCTGGTCCTACCAGACTCTGGTCCCCTAGCCTGGTCCTACCAGACTCTGGTCCCCTAGCCTGGTCCTACCAGACTCTGGTACATTAGCCTGGTCCTACCAGACTCTGGTCCATTTCATTAGTCCAGAGAGTCTGGCCACTCTCCACCTACACTCTCCGTCTCTGTAAGATTGGGAATGATTGAGATTTCTCTCTCACAGCTACCAGAAGACTTCACACTTTTAGACACGTTGCTCACGTCACATCTACGTCTTCAAGCTCAGTTGGAGGCTGCTCAGTAACACTCAGCCAGCACCGGGAAAGAGACTTCTGATATCCTCCACTGGTCTCCGTTCAAAAGGCACATAGGCGTAGATTATGTGAGATTTCGTCATGAGTCATTTTGTACCCACCACTATTTTTTAAAACCTCGAACTCGAACGAAAAAAAAATAAAGTTCATAACACATAGGCCTATAATTCGTGAACCACAGATAACCAACAAATCCACAAAAAGCTCTATCCCCCCCACAGGACAGACCAGACACAGCCGCTCTGCTGCGGACTTTATAGGACATATGAGAACCGTGGGGAGTCAACCCACAGCCGCTCCGCTGCCCTGCTGAAAATGTGAAGCAGAAACGCTTAATGTCAGATAACATCCATAATAACTGGACTTTCGGTTAGATTTTTTGACAGTTTTCAGTGGTTATGATGAGCAATATGAGAGAGAAATTTGGTGATCATTGATTGTTGTTGAGGTAGTCCTGCTACATTCAACCACGTTAAGCTTTTTCCTTATAGGCTCTAATGAAGCAGAAACGCTTATCAGATAACGTCTATAATAATAATAAGACTTTTCCAATTAAACGGGAGAGAGAGGAACAAGAGGGATTAGGAGCATCTTCAGCCAGAGGACATTATTTCTTCAGCTTCTTCTTGCCTTGTCACCCCGATGGGAGGTGTGCCAATAACATCGGAGCAGGTGAATCGGTCGTGCTATTAACGTCATCGCTACACTATGGCTTAGTGAAACCGAAATTAAATAAACTGCCTTGTTTTCTTTTTACCATGGCTATATGACGCTTACTGCAGAATGGATTTCAAGGACTTTGCCTCCAATGTTTATATTTTTTCTGCGAATCTTTAAATTAACATGTTGTAAACATGAGTTGAATTTGCACCAGAGCGCCGCCACGCCTTGATGCTTTTATAGTTCGCACCCTGCATTAAACCACGTTAAGCGTTGTGGAATGCCTGTCTAATGGTTTTTGAAAACTTAAGGCTTCTTCATAAAACGTGTCGGACATCACCACATTTTTGAGTACATTTTTATTAATTTACATTAGTAATCTACAGGACAGCGTCTTTCAAAATATGACCTGCGCAAAAGAGAAAAAAAAAATTGAATATCATTGTACCCAGCACTTCTGGAAATGCACTTCCAAATGCGTCTCTGTCCCCAGCACATTTCAAACCAAACTGACGCCCATGCAAAGGCAACAGGCTCTGGTGGTCCAGTTTACATGTACGGTCTATGAATTTGCCCCAAGGACTTAAAGGTCAGGCTGGCTTGGCCTCCGCAGCTTCAATTTTCTTTTTTTACAAAAAAGAAAAAAGATCCTTCATCTGAGTATTTCCAGCACTACAGAGATCAACAGGCTTCAATTAAAACCTTACGATTCCCCACATTGGATCTAAATGTTTTTAATGTATAAGCTTTGAGCTCTAAAAAAGGTATATGTGCAGTTCAGTATCCCAAATTATTTTCCAAAAACTGAGTGTTAGGGTCACTATAAAACACCTGTTAAAACAGCACAGGTGGTTTAGCAGGTTCATAATTAAGGACATCGTATGGGGAATTTGGAACACTAAACTGCACGTATACCCAACTCTAATATGCACGTTAACACAGCAAGTAATGATGAAAAGCAAAAGTTAGGAAACTCACTTGTAGCTCGTTGTTGTTGGCCATCACGTGCACGCGCAGACAGCCAATTAGACGGTGACGCCAGGTGACTTCAGCAAATGTTGGTGTCACTTTACAGCCGAACAATCATCGTGTGGCTCAACGCAAACAGTCCAGCAGTCAGGTAGTCCTGTGAAATGTACAAATAAAAGAGCGCTCAACAGTCCCGGGGAAAGCAGAGTTTGGTGCACCGAGACCGAGTAACGGCACAAATAAAAGCAAATGAAGAAATTGTTAACATCGCGACGTCTGGCGGCCCGAGAGAGCAGCAGGTGAGACCGTCACCCCCTGGCAGCAGGACGTCAACTCCTCTCCGACTCCGGTCCGCATCACGCAGCGCGGTCTGACGGGGAGCAGGCTTCTCATGCTCGGGGAGGGGGGGAACTCTGGTAGGAAACCCGAAACCCACCAGGATTCACGCGCTCCCCCCTGCTCCGGAGTATCAGCGTGAACTAAAAAGGCCGTTGTTCCCTGTTCCCTGTTCCCCGCCGTGGTGCACTCCTGCTCGGCTCTGCGGAAAGCTCCGAGCCGGTGAGTGCGATGCTGGGAGTAGGGAACAGATATCAAGTCACTTTAATATGGAGGAATCATGCAGCTTCCGGTTGCACCCTTCACAATAAAACCTGCACCTGCCATAGACGGTATATAAGAATGGACCAGCAGGTCCTGTGTCTCTGTACGAGACCCGTGAAGGATATCAGAAGTCTCTTTCCCGGTGCTGGCTGAGCGTTACTGCGCAGCCTCCAACTGAGCTTGAAGACGTAGATGTGACGTGAGCAACGTGTCTGAAAGTAATAAACTACATCTGAGTTGTTGTTGTTCCTCCTTTCATTAGCCTAATCAAACCTCTACGTGGCACTAAGACACTCACTTAAATAAGTAGGCATACATAGTTTATTTTAGCTACAAAAGTTAGATAAATAGCATCAGAATATAAATCAACCGAAGATCACGACACACTTCAATTTGTTTATCATGCTAGTTAAAATATTTAAGATTTCAAATCAGATATTTAGATATTTTATTGGTGTAAACAATCCAATGCCTACTTCCCATTAAATGAACACTTTTTGTTCTACCTCACACCTTCCCAAAACCAAGAGACCCTTTCAGGGCAAGGAACATAAGTCTTCTGAACTCCTCTTCTTCTGTAACCCCTCTCGGGAGGAAAAGGCAAAGGCTACATGTTGATCAATAAGGAATGCGGCAGCTCCCATCCTCCTGATTATAGAAGTCAAGCTGGCATTTCTGCGGGAACCCAAGAGGGGGGGATAGAATCGGCCCCTGTCACAAACACCAGCAACTCCTCGAAGGAAATATCCATCTCCTCTTCTGCTGAGACACACAGTAAAATAAAATGGCTGTTAAAAAGGAACTAATTATAGTTGTATGCAAGAACTTCAGAATGTAAATTTAGTATTCAGGGGTGTCCAAGATGTGTGTGTGTGTGTGTGTGTGTGTGTGTGTGTGTGTGTGTGTGTGGGATCCATACATAGCAATTTTTGAGAGGCATTTATCTATCAAGATCCTAATTCTTCCAATGGTAGCAAAAACATAGCATCAAAAAATATTCAGTTGTACTTCTTACAAACAGCTAGTGTCACACACCTTGAATGGACATCAGCCAGCACTCCCAGAGACCATCTCCTCCTCCTGTTCTCTGTGGACTCCAGGATATTGTGAAGAGCTTCCTGATGTCATTCCTGGAGAGTTTCTGTGTTGCATTTGTGAACAGTGGGAGGAACTCTCTCCAGTTCATCGCCACAATCTCCCACATCTGGCCACATGAATTCATCCCGGCAATAAACTGTTGGACCATACTGGCCACCCTTAACACATTGATTAATGTCAATATTTTCACATCAATAACACATTCAGTATTAAATAGTCTAACAGTATGACAAAAACTGTCAACATAACTACAAATATCCAATTGTTAATATTCAGTAACTCCTACAATTTACACGACCGAAAACAATGAGATTACATTAAAGTGTTTGGTCTGAAGCACTGCGTTCAAAATCCAGCTATGCAAGTGTGCTTAGAACCCCATCTTTTTTCTCTCTTTTTTTACCTGTGGTATAAGTAATGAGTAACTATTTGTTCGTGAATTGTAGGCAGGTCCCTGACAGAGGCTGTGTAAATGTTTGGCACACCACAGTCAGCTATCCTGGTGCCGCATCTCACAACCTGACTCGACCAATAAATGAGTTATATTTGTAGTCAATATAGATTTTTAGGTTACTGTGGACAAAACCTGTTTAGACAATGTTTGAAGATAGTAATGCAAGTTATAAAAATAAGTAATGTGTTATTCTTTTAAAACCTACATTTTCAAGCTTCATCTTCCAACTCCTCTTCCTGGAAAATATCCAGGTCAAAGGAGGTCATCTCAGGCTTCTGGCCACACATGAGCAGAAATAAGTCTGGGTTCAGGCATCGGACACCTGGTCCACTGTGCATAATGGACCAGGCCACCAGCTTTCCCGCAGTGTAAAACTTGTTGGTCATAGCTGAAAAGCAGCCGCCCTGGGAGAGGGGGTTGTAGCCGATTCTGTGGTCTGTCCTGGGACCAGTGGTCTCTGGCAGGGACCAGTGGTCACAACCACTAGGGGCGCTAGAGACACTGGTCGCGACCAGCTCCTCAGTGGTCTTCCCTGTGGTCCCGGTGGTCTGTGAAGCTGCTTTAGTATTGTCATACCCTTCCTGTCGTTTTGGCAGCACTGTTAGCTGGATAAATGTCAGAGATCACAATCTTTTGTCTATTAAATACACTATATCAGATATATTATGATTATTATTGTTATTATTATTGATAATGGAGATCCGTGTGGTCAGGACCAGCTGGTCTCTGGCAGGGACCAGTGGTCACAACCACTAGGGGCGCTAGAGACACTGGTTGTGACCAGTGGCACAGTGGTCATTACCAGCATCTTACTGGCACAAAGGGCACTAAAATGACTGGTCCTGACCCCCTCCTCTGTGATCTGTTCTGTTCTTTGGACCAGTTGAGTGTTTATTTTTAATACATCTTTTCACCTTTCTCAAAGTGTGAGCAGAGTCGCCTAATGTGAGAAGCCATAATAGTTTGTCTATCCAATGCTATTGATCACTATTATTAATAAAAATCATAATAACAATGATTAAATTATGATTAGTCGTAGTTGTATGAGTAGTACTATCGACTATGCAGGTCTGTGTCTTCCATTGAGAATTGAAGATTCATTTTCAATTGGTTTTTCGAACTTTCTGATACTTTTTTTTGCAACGAAAACGCGGGGATTATGAGATCATGCAAGCCCCGCATATTTTGCGCGGAAATCGGCAATTTGCGGCGCATAAATAAGCGGACTTTGGCTGATTATGCGTTGAATTATGCGATCGCATAATCAAGTTTTTCTGGAGGGACTGACTTTTTCACGGTTTTAGGGTTGGATAAACATGTTTCCTGGAAACGATGTGCAACTGTAGCCTCGTGAACCGTCCTGATCTCGAGAGCTCCAGTTCTCCTCCCAGATCAGTCCGGCATCTTGAGAGAGAGAAAATTTGGAGCTGTTCGCCAAACGACCGACCAATCAGCGTTGGTTTTGGTGGTGACAGATGGATGGTTTATCCAATCAGATAACCAGGATTTTCAGACAGCGGTAGCCCTAATTCTGTTAGCCGCTCGCTAATGCTTTTTCCTCTTGGATCCTTCTTTTGGAATATGGTCCAGGAACCTGAAATGGGGCCTTTTATTCTTTTATTCCTAAATTTTCGTTACACAAACGGTAAATCTCCTTTACCGACATGTTGCTAGCTTGCTGAGCTAACGAGCTATGCTTTGCCTGCAGCAGCAGCAGCAGGGGTTGTTATGTTTTTGACAGAATAGAACCCAATTGCAGACACAACTCAGAGCCGGAGAAGGGTTAACAGATTTATTCCAAGTTCAAGGTTCCAGGTTTTACAAAAAAGGGGATAACAAGTCCAGGTCCACAGAGGTGTACAGGTCCAGGGTTCTGAGCAGGAATAATACCGTGTGGTCCAAGTGGTGGTGTCGAGTCCGTTGAGAGGTCCAGTATGGCAAGCAGGATTGGTGGGGGGCAGGAGTGAAGTGGAGGCAGGAGTCAGGTTCCGATATATATAGAATTAAATCTTGCCTCTCGTTCGAATCTAGAAAGAGGCTGGTCGCTGCCACTTTTATGTCTGTACTTGACTATGGTGATGTTTTATATATGCATGCTTCGTCTAAAAGTCTACATGCACTGGACACTTTATACCATGGAGCTCTGAGGTTCATCACTGGTATGAAAGCCCTCACTCACCACTGTGAACTATATGAACGTGTTGGATGGCCTCCTTTACCAATACGGAGACTTCAACACTGGCATACTCTCATATACAAGGCTATTTTAGGTCTCCTTCCATCCTACCTTATGACCTATATCAATGTAAACAGTACCGGGACCTACAATCTTCGTTCCCAGGATCTTTTCATTCTGTCTGTTCCAAAGGTTAGAACTGAGCTGGGGAAAAAGGCCTTTAAGTTTGCTGCTCCCTCTGCATGGAACAAGTTACAGAAATCCATGAAACTTACTGAACTAGTCTCATTGGTCGTTTTTAAGAGGATGTTGTTTGACTTGGAGGCAGTCACATCTGGCTGCAGATGTTTTACCTGATTTGGTTAAGATTGTGGTTGACTTTGAGGGATTTGCTGTTTCAGTTGTTTTATGTTCTAAGTGTTTTTGTGTATTTTGTATTTGCATGTACTGTATGTGTGGTTGTACTGCTGCCTGCCTTGGCCAGGACACTCTTGAAAAAGAGATTTTTAATCTCAATGAGTTTCTTCCTGGTTAAATAAAGGTTAAATGAAAAAAAAAAAAAAAAATACTGTAGCACAAAAAGAACAATAAGAACAGGCCAAAAAACACAAAGAGCAACAAGCAGGCGGTATCAACAGCGCGACTAACACGTGGTCTAGACTATGATCCGACGAGGAGTGTAAGATTGACCAGGTATTTGTAGCAGAGGTGATTGGTGTAGATGGGCTGCAGCTGGAACCCTGACTCCCGCACACCAGACTTCACTCCTGCAATTAAGGACAGAGCGGGGAGGGGGAGAGCAGAGACAGCAGCTGTTTCTCAATGTCAAGGAAGGATCCTCCGAAGCCAGAATTTCGGGGATGCTACGTCATCGAAGTCCGTCGAAGGACCGTTCCGATGTCGAGGATCCTCCGAATTCTACCAAGGACCGAGTCCTTCGTTCGGAAAAATCCCCATAGACGGCAAAGGATGCATATGTGTATCCTTCGCGCTCCCATATCACCCACAATCCTTTGCGCGCGGCTTTAATGTAATTAAGATTAATCAATGCGATTCTCCTTACCAGTTAAGTGTTATGACAACTACAAACATGAACTCCCACGAATTTTTAATTTTATTGACATGGGATAAATAAGAGAAAACGACTATTGCTTACATTAAAGCCGATCAGTGTCGGTAACGTTACCTACCTTGGCACGTTGCGGCAAAGTTGCCGACAGAATATTCTCCTCCTGCAAGCAGACTGACGCTGATTCACCTTCTCAACAAAAAAATGTAACTTCACAGTTCCACATTCATTTCGCATTGACATTTCGTCCAGTGTTTTGAAATGCAGCGCGGAAGTGAAGGCGGTGAAACATTTTCAATGACGCAAGCACGCAATGACGTGCACTTGCTAGCCTGTTCCAATGTACATGCTCTCCGAATGCTCAGGAGGAGTCTGGCCTAGCCTCTGAAGGATCCTTCCTTGGAAGGACTAGTCCTACCAAGGAAGGATCCTTGACACTGAGAAACGGCTAGAGAGCTGTCTAGCAGCAGCCATAGCAACCTAACAGGGGTAGCCTGGCTTGTGGTTGTATTTTCATACGCTTCGTTGATCTGATTGGTTGATTTGGCCCGTCTATCACCAACTATAGGTGGTGATAGACAGATGGTTTATCCAATCAGCTAACCAGGATTTTCGCCCCTTCCCAAAAGTTCTCCAACGGAAAGTTTCCAGATGGATATGCCGAGCAAATGCGAAGCGATCCATCTGGTGGAGTCAGGTTAGTGCAACTGGGCTTTTGAGGTAGAAGTACACTACTACCTCAACTACTATACTACTACCCTAACCCTGTACTACTAAAACTTATCGTATTTTTTTATTTATTTGATTAAGACAATGCACATTAATAAACATTTCTGTAATTGCGCCAGTGTTAGCCAGTCGGCTAATTTTTAACTGTAGTCCTAGTTAGAAACCGGAGCACCTAGAGGAAACCCACACACACACAGGGAGAGCATGCAAACTCCACACAGGAATGGCCTGAGATGGATATGGATAACATGAGATTATCCAAACAAGGACCACGTCTGTGAACTGGTCAGATTTAGTCCGTGAACTGGGTCAATAAGAAAGACAACGTCTGTGAACTAGTCAGATATTTCTGTGATCTGTCCCGGATTTGGACCGAGAACTGCTCTTTATTCGCGTATTTTATCTCTTAGTTCTTTAAATTGTTAAACTGCACTGTACATTTTATTCTTGTCTTTTAATGTTTTTAAATTGTTTTAATCGTCTTCTAACTAGCTCTTTCATGTTTTATGTAAAGCACTTTGAATTGCCCTGTTGCTGAAATGTGCTCTATAAATAAAGCTGCCTTGCCTTGAGATCAAACCCAGAACCTTCTTACGGTGAGGCACAAGTGCTAACCACTGAGCCACTGTGCTGCTATGCGTGTACTATAAGTCTTTCTAAACTATCTTTTTAATAAAGACACTTAGAAAGTTCCCAGTGCTTGGGTTTACATGCAGGGACTGTCATTATGCTACCGTGCTGAACATTTCCGTCCCTGTGTGGATGCTCTAGGCCAGGGGTCACCAGCCTTTTTGAAACTGAGGGCTACTTCATGGGTATTGAGTATACGAAGGGCTACCAGTTTGAAACACTCTTCTGAAATAACAAATGTGCTCAGTTTGCCTTTAGTTTTATATGATTATCAATGATTAATGATAATTATATATGATTATTAAGTTATATATGATTATTAATGATTAATGATGCTCATCTATGTGAAGAAACTGATCATGTTAATGATTTCTCACAAGAAATATCAACAATGACTTAACAAGGTGGGAAACAGATAATATCAATATTACATTTTCATTTTTAGAACAGGCCTGAGGGCTACTCATGTGGTCCTCAGGGCACCATGTTGGTGACCCCTGCTCTAGGTCCTCTAGGTTCCCATAGTCTTTTACTAAGAATCTGGGTGTGATTTTTGACAGTGCTTTTAAATTTGACAAACGGATGAGTTCTGTTCACCCCCCTCCCCTCAGGCCAACTGAGAACCCCCAGCACACGTACAAATAGACTCCTGAACAGCTTCTTCCCCAGAGCTGTGAACATATTACAAAAATCATACAAACATCCACGCATACAAACATAAAAAATAAAGAAATAACTCAAAATACACACATCTCTTACCCCATCTTATCCCCCTCAGTGCAATAACTGCTGTGACTGTTTTTAGCTGTTTTATCTATTTATTGAGAATGTCTTAGTGTATTTGCATATGTGAATGCGTGTGTATGGGTATGTATCTATATGTGTTTATGTATTTTGATCTTCTTTACTCTGTGTACGTATGTATGAATGTGCATATGTGTATGGATGTGTATATAGGTGTATATCTTATATTTTTTTACTCTATGCTGCTATTTGGAGAGGATTGCTCCAACAGAATTTCGTTGTATTGCATACAATGACAATAAAGATCTATCTATCTATCTATCTATCTATCTATCTATCTATCTATCTATCTATCTATCTATCTATCTCTCTCTCTCGATCTATCTATCTCTCTATCTCTCTATCTATCTATCTATCTCTCTCTCTCGATCTATCTATCTATCTCTCTATCTATCTATCTATCTATCTATCTCTCTATCTATCTATCTATCTATCTATCTATCTATGTATCTATCTATCTATCTATCTATCTATCTATCTATCTATCTATCTCTCTATCTATCTATCTATCTATCTATGTATCTATCTATCTAGATATCTGTCTATCTATCTATCTCTCTATCTATCTATCTATCTATCTTTGTATCTATCTATCTAGATATCTGTCTATCTATGTATCTATCTATCTATCTATCTATCTCTCTATCTATCTATCTATAACCAGTTTCTTCCAGCTTAGACGTTTGGCTAAGGTCAAGCTCTACCAGCTACTTTGAAAGAGTCATGCATGCATTTATTACGTCTGGATTAGACTACTGTAACTCTTTGTATGTTGGACTGGACCGGTCATCCCTTCGTCGGTTTCGGTAAGTCCAGAACGCAGCAACTCGACTTTTAACCGGGAGCAAAAAACGTGACCACATTACGCCGGTTTGGGCCACGCTCCACTGGCTTCCTGTCCTGTTTCAGGATTGATTTTAAAAATTTTTTGCTTGTTTTGAAGATTTTAAATGGGTTGTCGCCTTCTTATTTATCGGAGCTTTTACATCAGAGGTGTCAAACTCAGTTTCCCAGAGGGCCACACTGGAAACTTAAGAATCACATCAAGGGCCAGACATGTTTAGTTTATTCACATGCTTTTATTTAAAGTCAAGGATCTTTTACTGGATTATTTTTACTGGATTGCAGTGTCTCATATAGCCTTCTCACGGACAGTGTGGTCCACAGAAAGCCCCAAAAAAGTAACTTAGCCGTCAAAGAAAAAAGCGACAAATAATGTCATAAAAAGCAACAAAAACATTGAAAAAAACGCGCCAGAAAAGGCCCCAAAAGCATCTCCAAAAGTGACAAAAACTTCAGAAATAGCTACAAAAACTAGGCGGGCCAAAATGTATTGTGAACCTAAATTGATATACGGGCCGGATCTAAATCTGCAAGGGGCCGCGGGCCTCGAGTTTGACACATTTTACATGATCATGGATAGATGAGGCTTGGACCCAAATGCAAAAGTATGTTGTTTATTAAAGGAGACCAAAGACCAAAAACCAAAAGGATAGCAGGAAAAAAGAAGTCCAAAAAGCACGCAGGCCAGGAAGTGAGCAGGCACACACACACAATACACCACTCAAAACACACAAAATAACTCGTAATAATAAAATAATGTCAGGTAATAATAATAATAATACCTGACACCACAGAACTGCAACACATGCAGCACATAGACCGAAACGTACAGAAGTAAGGATCCCACAAGACACAAAGGAAACGCAGAGACTAAATGCACAAGGGACTCAGACCCTCAAGAAAAACGCGATCATGCGATCTCATAGTTCAACGCATAATCAGCCAAAGTCCGCATATTTATGCGCCGCACTTTCCCCGAATAAACTGCCAATTTCAGCGCAAAATATGCGGGGCTTGCATAATGTCATAATCCCTGCATTTTCATTGCAAAAAAAGTAGCAGAAAGTTGAAAAATGTTGCGTTTACTTCACACAAGAGCAGCCATTTTTCCCTGTTGCCATGGGAAAGTTATGAAGTGACGTAATTTTGTCATCAAATCACTGTTTTTTTCTCTTTTTCATCAAAGTTCCCGCAATAAATTGCATTAATATGCCGCATATTCCATCGCATTTTTTTTAAGAAAACGTGCCGCATAATCAAGGATTTTTGCCCCCCAACAATCACAAAAAAACTATTTTTTACTGGAAGGACTGGTGACAGGTGACACTAGGGCTGGGGAAACACATGTGGTGAGACACATAAGGGAACAGTCAAAAAAGGTGGGAAAACACAGGGCAGGAAATAAAACCAGACAAGACAAGGGAGAAAAGACCAGACTTCAAAATAAAACAGGAAACAGAACAAACACAACCATGACATTACATGTCCACACACCTGTCAAAGCACTGATGTCGTCCAATCAGATGCTCCTCCATGTGCCCAGATGCAGGTTCCAAAATAAAGGTGAGCGAGCCTCTTCAGTGGCTGCTCCGAACCTCTGCAATAGTTCCCCGATTCATATAAGAACAGCTCGGAGTTCTTGTTTAAGACCCACTACTATTCATTGGCTTTCAATTCAAGGTGAGCTTTGACACCTTGACCCCTTTTAACTGTTGATTATTATGTATTGTGTATTGTTTGTGTGTCATGACTGCAGCATCTTGAGCCTCTTTTTCCTGTGTTTTTGCTTTTGCTCTAACCTGAAGTCTGTTTGTCCTGAGTTTCCTGAACACATCCCTGCTGACGGCTGATAATCGGCTCGGTGTGTCAGGGCCTTTATGAAAGCATGCTTTATTATTGTTAAAGTGTAGCTGTGCTTGCTCGTGTGTAAATCGTCACTGTCGGGCAAAAACATTGTATGTCCAAAACCTTTTTTAGTAAATGAAAACAGACATTTTTGATTGAAAATAGATTTTTTTTTCGCTCAAACTAAATCACGTTGACACTGGTTAACTCTCCTGTTGTCTTGGGGTCAAATCCGACCCATTTTTAAAAAGTTTCTATATCAGAAATTTTGGGTTTCTTTCAACCAAATTGTCATAAAAAAGTAACATGGATGGTTCTGTACAACGATCTTCAGAAGTAAAATAAATCATCAGTTCACTACTTTCATTAAATTTGGGTGTTTTAGTCAATTTTATAGCATTTGGAAGAAAAAAAATTAGAAAAGTACATTGAAAAAAAGTGACAAAGATGTCGTAAAAAAAATAAAAGCTTAAAAATGTGGAAAAAAACTCCAAAAAACTTAAAATAAAGTGCAGAAGAAATCCACAGACATTGAAAAAAGTGACAAAAACTTCATAAAAGCTTGAAAAACGGCATGAAAAGTGAAAAGAAAGTGACCAAAACATCAGGAAAAGCAACAAAAGTGATCATGTGATCAGATCACACTGTGGTGGTACTCGGCAGCTTCCAGGTATGAATGTATAACTGTGTGAATGTGATCAGATCCTCGTTGCAAATGAGAATTAATTAAAATAAATGCAAGGTTTCAGCCCAACAGCGAGGATATACGATTATATACAGTATAAAGGTTTGTGATAAACTAGTAAAAACTCTTAGATATGATAATATAAAGCAGCAGTGGCTGAAACATGCAAAGTATGACTGCAGTATAAACTGTTATATCATTTAGAAAACTATATTCTGTACATGCTGCTTTCAAATGTCATAAATATTCACATTTGAGATCTACGTAACTCCTCAGTTCCATACAAAATTGTGCTTTATTGCTTATAGTAGCAGTGCAGAACAGTAAAGGGCTCATTAGGCTTTAGAAAGTGGTGTGTATGTTTACACGAAATCACAATGTCATTATGCAGGGCCTCTCATATTCTTCCACATAAAGTTAAAACTACAACACACACACACACACACACACACACACACACACACACACACAAGCAAAGCATGGACGACAGTTTTCAAGCACTTTTAATTTAATTCACATCAGGAGCAGTGATTGGTTTCCACACGACACCACAAAAGGTCGGCATGGACGGCGTTAACATTCACAAAACAAAATATTAACAATGGAAAACACTCGAAATTGGTTTTATATGAAACTTAACGACAAAGTTACACAAAAATATCAACGTAGAGGAACTCGAGGTCACTGTAGACTATTATTAAAACAACGTAGGTGCACATGTGGTCGACTCTAAAGGCTCCGACACACCAACCAGACGGCCAATCAGATGGCAGTAAAGCCAGTCAGCTGATCAGTCTCCCCGAGTCGGTCCAGAAAGTTCCTCAGAACTCACCGAAGGGACGAGACCTGATACGTCTCCATAGCAACAGGCGGAGCTAATCTGTGTTGTTGTCCCAAAAAATTTAAACCGGCAGCTGATTGGAAGAACGCGTCACATGGGTTCTGGTTTCTCCGGAAATTCAAAGCCAGACTGTCATGGCGGCTCGTTGAGAATCTGATCTCCTATTGGACGAAAATAGTTCACCGAAAAAAGAAGAGAAGAGAGAAATAGGCCGTTTGTGTGTGTGTTTGTGTGTCTGTGTCTCCCTGTGTGTGTCTCTGTGTGTCTCTGTGTGTGTGTCTCTCTCTGTGTGTGTGTGTCTGTGTGTGTCTATGTGTGTGTCTCTGTGTGTGTGTGTGTGTCTCTGTGTCTGTCTGTCAGGGTGTGTGTGTGTGTCTCTGTGTGTGTGTGTGTGTGTCTCTGTGTGTGTGTCTCTCTGTGTGTGTGTCTATGTGTGTGTCTGTCAGTGTGTGTCTCTGTGTGTGTGTGTGTGTCTCTGTGTCTCTGTGTGTGTGTGTCTGTGTGTGTCTGTGTGTGTGTCTCTGTGTCTGTCTGTCAGGGTGTGTGTGTGTATCTGTGTGTGTGTGTGTGTCTCTGTGTGTGTGTGTGTGTCTCTGTGTGTGTGTGTGTGTCTGTGTCTGTGTGTGTGTGTGTGTCTGTGTCTCTGTGTGTGTGTGTGTCTCTCTGTGTGTGTGTGTCTATGTGTGTGTCTGTCAGTGTGTGTCTCTGTGTGTGTGTGTGTGTCTCTGTGTCTCTGTGTGTGTGTGTCTGTGTGTGTGTGTGTGTGTGTCTGTGTCTGTCTGTCTGGGTGTGTGTGTGTGTATGTGTGTGTGTGTGTGTGTCTGTGTGTGTGTGTGTCTCTGTGTGTGTGTGTGTGTGTGTCTGTGTCTCTGTGTGTGTGTGTGTGTGTGTGTCTGTGTCTCTGTGTGTGTGTGTGTGTGTGTGTGTCTCTGTGTGTGTGTGTGTGTGTGTGTGTGTGTGTGTGTGTGTGTGTGCAGTTCTTCATTTCAGATCAACAAAGGTCAGTTTAAAAGGTTTTCATCAGATTCTGAGAGACTCTGGTCACCTCATCCTGCTCCTCGTTTCCAGGTTAGCTCTCCACCAATCAGATTGGTCATTTGAGTCCGACTTTCCACCGGCTGATTCAACAAGTCAAATGGGCCCAAATTAAAGCACCGACTTCGCCAGACTGTCAGATGGCCGATAATCGGCTCGGTGTGTCAGGGCCTTTATGAAAGCATGCTTTATTATTGTTAAAGTGTAGCTGTGCTTGCTCGTGTGTAAATCGTCACTGTCGGGCAAAAACATTGTATGTCCAAAACCTTTTTTAGTAAATGAAAACAGACATTTTTGATTGAAAATAGATTTTTTTTTCGCTCAAACTAAATCACGTTGACACTGGTTAACTCTCCTGTTGTCTTGGGGTCAAATCCGACCCATTTTTTTAAAAGTTTCTATATCAGAAATTTTGGGTTTCTTTCAACCAAATTGTCATAAAAAAGTAACATGGATGGTTCTGTACAACGATCTTCAGAAGTAAAATAAATCATCAGTTCACTACTTTCATTAAATTTGGGTGTTTTAGTCAATTTTATAGCATTTGGAAGAAAAAAAATTAGAAAAGTACATTGAAAAAAAGTGACAAAGATGTCGTAAAAAAAAAAAAGCTTAAAAATGTGGAAAAAAACTCCAAAAAACTTAAAATAAAGTGCAGAAGAAATCCACAGACATTGAAAAAAGTGACAAAAACTTCATAAAAGCTTGAAAAACGGCATGAAAAGTGAAAAGAAAGTGACCAAAACATCAGGAAAAGCAACAAAAGTGATCATGTGATCAGATCACACTGTGGTGGTACTCGGCAGCTTCCAGGTATGAATGTATAACTGTGTGAATGTGATCAGATCCTCGTTGCATATGAGAAATAAAAAAAAAATAAATGCAAGGTTTCAGCCCAACAGCGAGGATATACGATTATATACAGTATAAAGGTTTGTGATAAACTAGTAAAAACTCTTAGATATGATAATATAAAGCAGCAGTGGCTGAAACATGCAAAGTATGACTGCAGTATAAACTGTTATATCATTTAGAAAACTATATTCTGTACATGCTGCTTTCAAATGTCATAAATATTCACATTTGAGATCTACGTAACTCCTCAGTTCCATACAAAATTGTGCTTTATTGCTTATAGTAGCAGTGCAGAACAGTAAAGGGCTCATTAGGTCACAGATCTGAATGGAAAACACACATTGTGTGTCTCGCTCATGCAGTCAGCAGGTGGCGCTGTTGGTTTTCATTTCTGTGGACTCCGCGTGGCCTCACCTCTTTATACAGACACAAAGAGACAGACACACAAGCTTTTTCTCTGCATTCAAGACATTTAAAGGGGAACTAGTGGGGAGGAGTTTTCAGCCTTGACCCTATTTTCCCATGTGTTTGTGTCTGAGTGACTTACGAGAAAAACAATGTTTGAAATTGGTCCAGTAGTAGTAAGCTGGAGCCGATTGCTGACAATTGCATCCACTTAAAGTTCTGTTTTTGCCGCTGACAGACTCAGATTATTATTCTAAGTGTCTGACAACATTGTGGGATGGATCCCTACAGAGATAGACCTTTTAGTTAAAGAGTAAGATCTTTTTAGTTTAACATGAAACTGCCCTGAAATCACCATCACCAAACTACACCAGACTCCATGTAAATAATCAGGACTTTTAGCGTGTATAGAGCCAGCATATTTCCACCAGACTCCATGTAAATAATCAGGACTTTTAGCGTGTATAGAGCCAGCATATCTCCACCAGACTCCATGTAAATAATCAGGATTTTTATCATCGTAAAACACAATTCATTCAAAGTGGACAGAAACTAAATAAAACTACCAAAAGCCGTCTTAAAATAAACCCTTAATTCCCTCATTTACATGTGGAGATATAGCTCTATACACGCTAAAAGTCCTGATTATTTACATGGAGTCTGGTGGAGATATGCTGGCTCTATACACGCTAAAAGTCCTGATTATTTACATGGAGTCTGGTGGAGATATGCTGGCTCTATACACGCTAAAAGTCCTGATTATTTACATGGAGTCTGGTGGAGATATGCTGGCTCTATACATGCTAAAAGTCCTGATTATTTACATGGAGTCTGGTGGAGATATGCTGGCTCTATACATGCTAAAAGTCCTGATTATTTACATGGAGTCTGGTGGAGATATGCTGGCTCTATACACACTAAAAGTCCTGATTATTTACATGGAGTCTGGTGTGAAAATCCTCAACATTAGTTGTGTTCTGGTTTCAGAATAAAGACAATTAGATATGAAACAGGATGCCGGCTCTACAGGATGATTGTTTTTCCCCAATCGATGTAAAGATTTTTTGGCACTCTATTAACTAACGGCATGGTTAAATAGCTGCTGTAAATTGGGGAATAAATCTCCCTCCTCTCCACCGGGTGCATTGTCTCATCTCAGACATCGTCCTTTCTCTCTCTCACCATGACATCATCGGTAACCTCGGAGACTCCCTGAATGCTGGTGGACCCAGGAAATGAGGTCACAATTTGGGAATGTGGGAAGACAACAACTACACCCCCCTCCTCTCTCCTCGTCTCCTTACTCCCTCCCTCCCTCCCTCTCTCCTTCCTCCCCTTCCCTCCCATCACCACCCTGACTCCCCCTCAGCGCTGCACCCTCCTAACCTTCACTCTCTCCTCTCCCCTCCTCTCTTCCTCCCTCCCTCTCTCCGTCCTTCATCCCTCCCTCTCTCTCTCTCTCCCTCCCATCACCACCCTGACTCCCCCTCAGCGCTGCACCCTCCTAATCTTCCCTCTCCTCTCCCCTCCCTCCCTCCCTCTCTCCTTCCTCCCTCTCTCCCTCCCCTCCTCCTTCTCTCCCTCCCCTCTCTCCTCCTTCCTCCCTCTCTCTCTCCTCCCTCCCTCTCTCTCCTCCTTCCCTCCCATCACCACCCTGACTCCCCCTCAGCGCTGCACCCTCCTAATCTTCCCTCTCCTCTCCCCTCCCTCCCTCCCTCTCTCCTTCCTCCCTCTCTCTCCCTCCCCCTCCCTCCTTCTCTCCCTCCCCCTCTCTCCTCCTTCCTCCCTCTCTCTCTCCTCCCTCCCTCTCTCCTCCTTCCCTCCCATCACCACCCTGACTCCCCCTCAGCGCTGCACCCTCCTAATCTTCCCTATCCTCTCCCCTCCCTCCCTCTCTCCTTCCTCCCTCTCTCCCTCCCCTCCCTCCCCCCTCTCTCCTCCCTCTCTCCTCCTTCCTCCCTCTCTCTCTCCTCCCTCCCTCTCTCTCCTCCTTCCCTCCCATGACCACCCTGACTTCCCCTCAGTGCTGCACCCTCCTAACCTTCCCTCTCTCCTCTCACCTCCCTCCCTCCCTCCCTCTCTCCTCTCTCCTAACCCTCCCTCCCCTCCCTACCCCTCAGTGCTGCACCCTCCTCCCTCCTCCTCTTTCCTCCTCTCTCCTCGCAGACCAACAAGCAGGGCCTTCTTGTCCCTCCCTCCCTCCCTCCCTCCCTCCATGACTGGTGACTCTATTGTTGTCCGGTGAAGTCACCGTAACATTTACTGAGCCAGAGCTGGGCGGATGTGTTATATCGCAGCATCGCTCCTAATCAACGCACAACAACAGATTCTCTTCACACATTACGACCAATCACACGAGGAGGAGGATTTCGGGGTCAGAAGTCCACATACCGGGGCTCGTAATACACTGACCTCGGGGCTCGGTAGCCGGATTTAGGACAACAGAACAGACCTGTCTGGTAAAAAGCCTGCAGCAACACTAAGAAATAAATCTGTAAAATAACGAAAAAGTCCCGGGCGCCCAGGCTTTGTCCTGAAATCCCCCCCAAAAATTAGAAAATCAAATAAAGAAATCACATTCTACGTAGAAAAAAATTATAACATATGTTGATACAAGGATATGTTTTACAGTGCAGGTAGTATTAAAGCATATTTTTACACTTCACTACGAGGATTTTTTTTGTTTTGTTTTTTTTATAAGTCCACAGACAAGTACATCTAATAAAAGTACTGCCACTTACCTGTATAAATACCTGTATAAATACTCACCTACACAACACATAGAAGAAAAAAACAAGTGCAATTTGTCATAGCTTAGTCTCTCGTTTGAGAGGGTGATATATATATATATATATATATATATATATATATATATATATATATATATATATATATATATATCTGGTCTCAGATTCTGGACACAGACACAACACATGACCACAGTGTTCCTAAAAACAGATACAGTGCATTTCATTTCATTTCATGTATGGTAAGTGCTTGTGGTAACAGGAAGAAGGGAAACATGCTCTAATACGCTGTTTGATATTCATGTGTGGGCGACAGGAATCAGTGACACGGTGCATCTACGGTGCATTTGTTCCGATAAGAATAAAGGATGTTGATCTGAAATCAATTTCGTGTGGTCATGTGATGACTAAAAACCCTATAAAGTCTCCTTGTAATCCCCGCATGGCTTTAGATATGACTGCATCGTATGTTATGTTTTGGAGGTATTTTCTTACGATATAAAAACAAATGCGTTAGAGCAAATATCAGACTTAGGATCAGGCTTGAAAATTTACTTTTTCATCTACCAGCCAAATGGCTAGTGAATGTTCAAATATTACCAGCCACTCAATAGATTACCATTGGGTTTTTTTGGCTGGTGAGTAATGCAAATCTACCAGCCACTTGCATATTTCACCATATATATACAGTATATATATATATATATATACAGTATATATATATATATATATATATATATATATATATATATATATATATACATATACAAACCACACCTTCTCATTCAATGAGTTTCCTTTTTATTTTCATGATTATTTACATTGTAGATTCTTTGTATTTCACTAAGAACTATTTATGAACACATATGGAATTATGTACTTAACAAAAAAGTGTGAAATAACTGAAAACATGTCTTATATTTTAGATTCTTCAAAGTAGCCACCCTTTGCTTTTTTATTAATAAGGGAAATAATTCCACTAATTAACCCTGACAAAGCACACCTGTGAAGGTAAAACCATTTCAGGTGACTACCTCATGAAGCTCATTGAGAGAACACCAAGGGTTTGCAGAGTTATCAAAAAAAGCAAAGGGTGGCTACTTTGAAGAATCTAAAATATAAGACATGTTTTCAGTTATTTCACACTTTTTTGTTAAGTACATAATTCCATATGTGTTCATTCATAGTTTTGATGCCTTCAGTGAGAATCTACAATGCAAATAGTCATGAAAATAAAGAAACACATTGAATGAGAAGGTGTGTCCAAACTTTTGGCCTGTACTGTATATTGCAATATTTTCCGTGGCAATACTGTATCGATACGCAGACGCGAAGTATGGGTCTTTTATTATATATATATATAATAAAAGATAATAAATAATAAAATTTTATTTATATATATATATATATATATATATATATATATAATAAAAGACCCACACTTCGCGTCTGCGTATCGCTACATATATTGCCACGGAAAATATTGCGATACTATGCTGTATCGGTTATTTCCCCTACCCCTTATATCCTATAGCCTTAAGCGTATTTCCCAAAATGTTGAACTACTCCTTTCGTGAATTAATGGTTTTGTTGACGGGTTGATCGGCACGTTGATGAGTTGTCTTTAGTGCTGCTCCCTCTTAGTCGATTAGTCGACTAATCGGTCATTTTGGTCTTAGTCAACTTAGATCTCTTTAGTCCATTAGTCATGTTTGATGCTGTTTTCATGCTGAATGACTTATTTCCAAGAAATTACGAGCACATCTCTGGTAAACACAAGAATTAAAGTGGTGCTTTTAGCACGACTCTTTGCGGAGAAACTCAGATTTACAGATCTGTCGATTAAAATCAACTAATCGATCAGTCGATGCAGTTGAATTGAGTGTTCTAGTCGACTAAGAACTCCTTCAATCGAGCACACAGCCCCTAGTTGTCTTCAGTGCTGCGTCTCCACCTCCACCACGGTCCAGTCTCCGGGCGGCGAGCTGCCCCGGCTGTCCGGCGAGTAGCTGCTGACCGAGGTGACGGTGGCGGCCGGAGGGCTGAGCTGGGGCAGCAGACTGGGCCACATGCTGCTCTCCAACGGGCTCAAGGTGCCGCCAGGACCCACGGGTAGCAGCAGGAGAGGAGGGCAGCCCCTGTCTCCGGACAGCATCAGGGTCTGGTTGATGAGCTGCTGCACCATGTCCACTTTCCTGTTCCACTCCAGGTCCTGCGGAGGAAGAGGACGCAGCTGCCTGTTCCCGTTGCGCTCTCCCCTGGCTTCGTCTTCTTCATCGCTGGTCTCCATGGCTTCGTAGATGGTGCAGAGCCCCGAGGAAGGTGACAGTGTGAGCCCAGTGGGGCTCCTCCTGTGCTGCTGCTGCTGCTGGATGTGCTTCTGTTGCGCGCGGTACTGCTGCTCCAGCTCCAGCTGCCACTGCAGGACCTGCCGGCGCTGTCGGTGCTCGTGCTGCTGCTGCTGGAGCTGGAGCTGGAGCAGCTCTCGCCGTTGCTTCTCCAAATGTTTCTGCTGCTCCAGGCGAAGCCTCTCCTCCTCCAGCCACTGCCGCTTCTGCCTCTCCTGTTCCTGACGATGCTGCATCTCTCGCAGCTTCTCCTGGTGCCGCTCCAGCTTCCTCAGCTGCTCTCCGCCCGAGCGGCCGTCCGCGTCGGGGTGTATCGAAGCCGGAGGGGCCGCGGTGTTGGTGAAATGAGCGGCTACTGTCGGGTCAATGGGCCTCCTGTTGCCTGGGACCATTGCCAGGTAGTGGCCGTTGGCTACGGGAATAGCCGCAGTGTGGTTCTGGTTCCAGTTGTCTTCCCGCGAGTGCGTTTGCATCTTGTGGTCTTCGTCCACTTCATCGGTCTTCTCGTCTCCTGTGAGACAGTCAAGATCACTTTTCTGCATCCGTTAGCGATGCATGCATCAAACAGAACTGGTGGCACAACAACAGGGACCGGGAGGACGAAGGATCGGGAGAGACTGAACAAAAGGTGGGACGCAAAAAAACGAACGGGGCTCTCAAAAAATAAAGTGACATCCATGACACAGGAATAAATATACTGTATGTTCGAAATCATAAGGCATTTACTGCATGTTTTCTCTCTTAAGTTGCATTTTCTTTCATAGAACCATCCCTTTGATTGCTTTGATAATGTAGCACACTCATATCTTTGTCCAACAAAGTCTTACTCCCAGCGTGTAAAAAGATCTTACTCCTGATGCTCGGTCAGGGGTTTTTGGCGTTAGTGATGCAAGTAATCTCCTTTAGCGTCTCAGTCAGACACAGGGGGGATTTTATTTATTTATTATATTATTTATTTTTTAGATATTTGCCGCTCTGGGTACACCTTTGGCGTGATTTTTCAACGTGCATGGTAAAGCCACTTAGTTAGTGTTAGGGAAGGATCGTGGGTGGGGATTCAAAAATGTTTTTTTCCGGTTTTAAAAGGTAACTTTTTGTTTAGTTTTTTCAACCTGGACCTGTGCGTTTATTCTAGGGATGCACCGAAATCCAGGATTCGGCTTCGGATTGGGCTGAATTTTGGTCCCAGTCAACCGAACCCTACGCTTGCACGAAGGACAGTCCCTGTTTACTTCATTCATGAGTTTACTGGGTTCATGGACTGAGGATGGGAGGAGGAGTCAGCACAATCTCAACCAGGGGATTCAGGATTCAGACCAACCCCCAAAAATCTGGATTTGGTGCATCCCTAGTTTATTCCTTTGCGTGGCTTGTTGACGGTCTGGGTCGGGACCTCTTAGCGTGGTTTTTTTAACGTGCAATTAGGGTTAGGAGAAGATCATGGGTGGGTTTAAAAGAAATGTACGTTTAACTGACGCGCGACAAGAACAGGACTTCGGCCTCTTGGGTGAAATGAAAGTCCTGTATCGTTTATCCAATCCACCACCCAACCTGCCTCCTTACGTGGATTTTCTGTCTTTCGTACGACTCGCTGCGGTTGTCTCTCTTCGTACTACGTCATCTTACAGTGCCACGGTCAAGCTGACGTGGCTGCTGATCTGCTCTGCCCGGTGCGTTCCAGACAGACGCTAAAGGATGACGGTATCTGACGCTGAGAGCCACTGACCAAGCATCTATTTTTCACGAGTTGGGAGTGAGAACATATGTGCTGCTTTGTCCTCTTTGAATACGTTGCTTTTCATGCAAGACAGGCAGTCACGTATACACGGTACAATACAGACAACATGAAAACACGGGGGACTCGACTGACAAAAACATCACAGAAACTGACTCTACTAGAGTAATAAATGTCTGGTGTCATGCATGCATAATCACCAAGTCATTAAAATGAGGTTTTGATTAGAGATGCACCGACTTTCTAGGCAGATTCACGATTTTCTTTGAGTTAGGCCAGCCGATACCGATTTTAGCCGATTCCGATTTCATTTTTTCTAACCACCTTACAGCACACACAAATATGTATTTTCTATCTTTTCTTTAATAGAACATGTTTTGAACAGATAATGGATCACTATAAAATTCAACTATATAAATGACTCCTGGTGTGGGACATTCACACACATCTAAAAAGCAACGTTAGGACCATTTCCTTCTTCTCACATCTAATATCCCACTAAAAGAAATGTGATTATGGTTTTTGGTGTGGTCCCTCCACGCCCTACTGTCTCCATGCAGGTGTTGCATATTGCAAACTTGTTACTTGCTATCTACCACACGCTGAAGAATGTCCAAACAGCTGACATGTTGCAGGTTAACTCACCAGGTTCCCTACATGTGGGAGAATAGCTCCGGCCAGTTCCGGTCACCGGCCGGTCTATCGGTGCATCTCTAGTTTCGATACAGGGGGTCTGGAGAGTTCTTTGTTTCCAGGCCAGCGTTGTGATGCGAAGGAACGGGCAGGTCAGAGGAGGAGGCTGGTTCAGTGCGAGTGGAACATTCAGGAGGATGCCGACAGATGTGTGTAGATTTCACCTCGTTTGAGAGGCTGTATGTAGATGTATTGTGTATTTACCACTTTTTAAAAAAGGTACCCTGCATGTTAAGTTTTAGTTTTTAAGTGCAGGTCCCTGTTTCAACAAGTCCTCCAAACCGTACAACCATATGGGTCATTTATTCCTCCCCTCTAATACACATGTGTCAAACTCAAGGCCCTGGGTGTGGCAGGCGACTTTGATGCAGTCTTCCACTGCCAGGATTTTATAATGGTGCCGCCACAGAGCCAATTACCAAATGGATTTAGCGAGAATGAGTCGAAAAAGAAAGGGAAGGAAAGATGGACAGAAGGAGGCGCATAC
Source organism: Perca flavescens (assembly GCF_004354835.1). Taxonomy (NCBI): domain Eukaryota; kingdom Metazoa; phylum Chordata; class Actinopteri; order Perciformes; family Percidae; genus Perca; species Perca flavescens. The sequence goes on along the minus strand of NC_041345.1, from coordinate 1,902,141 downwards.
TGTTTGAGTGTGAGACAAAGGTTTGAGTCAAAGGTTATGTTCTGCAGAAATGTTTTTCTGTACCAGACCCACATATCAGCTGTTCTATTATCAAACATAAGCTGAACATATGAAAAATACACCCCTGTTGAACATGCCCTATTTTAATTATCTCAACTCTTCCTTCTTTAACTAATTTACTTCATTTTACAGTGCTCAGCATGAGTGAATACATCCATGCTAAAGTTGACTAAAAAGAGGAATGACAAAAATCATCTTTTGGAAATTGATCTTAATGCCTTAATTAAAGAAATTGTTAACAATTTTCTTTGTGAATGAATAATGTATCGTAAATAAATAAATGTTATTTTCCAGTGTTTTTTCCGCTTTTTTGGGTTACTAAAGCCCTTCCCTGTGTTCTATTCCTAAACCCAACCTTTTTTTTTTTCTTTACACATGCGTGTGACGTTGTTCTCGCGATAGTACGTCACGTTCTCGCGATAACTCGCAACGTGGTGACGCCAAGTGGCGTGTATGTTCACGTCCGCTGTATACAGCGTAGACAGACACGTGGATAGCTGAAAATGCGTCCAGATAACAACGCCATTTGGCTTTAGGAAAGTGGCGTGTATGTTTACGCAAAGTCATCATGCCATGTTGCAGGATTTCACCCTTTCATACTACTCGCTATGGCATCAATTCGGTGCAATCGCAAGGTAATGTAAGTCAACGGAGGCCAAACAGCGTTGATAAACACGCTACAAAGCGATTATGCGTTACACACACATAGGAATTAGCGTGTCATACATACGCCACTTCATGAGATCAGTCTGTAGTGGGACACAAATGAGACAGAAGTGCTGATAATTATGTTACTACAGCTTCACTACTGTTGTACTGTGAGTAGGTTTCGGCATTGTTTTGATTCTAGATTTCTAGGCTAGGTCTGGCCCACTTGATCAAAATTAGGGGGATGTGGCCCATGAACTAAAATTAGTTTTTAAGTACCTTTAAGTGAGCGCCACCTGCCGAGGATGTGGTCTGAATGTTGTTTGTGTAGACTCTGAAAATGTCCTGAAGGCATAAGCATGCTGGAGAGAACAGGGCACAGGGACACCATTCAGGATTACCTCTTTGATTCAAACAAAATTCCATTGTACAATGTTGCATCGCTTCCTGTTTGCCGGGTTATTCCAATGGTGAATTAAATGTTGACAACATACAAAGACACAGAGACTGGAAACACACACAAAGGACACTTAAAGTTCAGGCATGCTGGATCAACTGGGGAAATAAGAAACAGGAACAAAATGCCTTGCAATGATGTTTTAATGGAATTTTGAAAGATAACCTAGCGTGAACCATTCATTGATGAACATGTGTAGTGTAGAATTGTTTCAAATTCAAGGTAGTACACAGTCTTTATGTTAGTTAAACATGCAATATACTGTTGAAATAGTAAGCCAATCGCTCACTATGAAAACGATTTAAGCGAGTGTAAAGCTCAACTGTGATAGCGCTGTAGGACAATGCAGGGTCTCATCACAATAAAAAGGCTAGTTGTTACGTCTTTTCTGGAACACAAATGATCAGCTAACTGAGGCTTGAAGCTTAAGCCACTTAAAAATCCAAATGCCTGAAACACATACTGTACGCGACTGCACGTTATATACGTTATAACGACCTACTGTATATGCGGAGAGCTCGGAGCCTCTTGAAGCACACATTAAGAAACGTCACCAACTGCAATCTAACACTCCCACACCTACCTCAACAAATCTGCCGTGTTAATTCATATCTAGTTCTTATTTTGAGAGCTAAAAAAAAAAAAGGAGCATGTGACTACTGCTAAGGTGCTGTTGAACATGAAGTGTACACACGGTAGGGAGGACCAGGTTTCAACAGAAAAATCAAAATCAAAAAAACACAAGTAAGCAAATACAAAACCAAAACAATCTTCTGTTCAGACATTTGTTCGGTAAAAACAGTAGGATAAATACACATTGAGTCCATTTCATTCCATCTGTGTGTGTGTGTGTGTGTGTGTGTGTTGTCCTCTTTTTTTTGTTGTTGTTTTTTTGTCGGTTTATAAGCTCAGTCACAGTTCGACCAATCAGTCAATGTCAATACCCCAAATTCAAGGGGCTACAGAAATATGCAGTGTTACTTAAAAAGAGCATTCTACTAGAAATCGGTAGTAGCTATTGTACATAAAAGGAGTTTAAGCCATACACTCATAACCATGACAGGTAACAGTATGAAAGAGAGAGGCTTCATTTAAAAATTGCTACAGTCATATTTCATTTTTTTTCCCGGACCCCATCTCCATATTTTTTCTACAATCTTGCTCTCCTCTTTTCCCCCTCCCCTATTTCTTCTTCTAAGCCATCTAACCCAACTGGAGAGAAAACAGACAACAGGTAACAGAAGAGGGAGGAAGGTTGCGGGGTAAAGGTGCATTCCAGAGAGGGTAATAGGAGGGGACTTATACATTACCTGCCAGAAAACTATCAGTCTTATCACATATGGTGGAGGTGGAGTAGTAGGGCGGCTGGCTGTCGCCGGGGTCTCCAGATTCCACGCCAACGAGACGCTGACTGGGCTCCAACTGTTCGTCGTCCTCTACGTGGTCTGCTGCCTCCATCTTTCCCCCGAACATGTAGTGGTGCTCGTCTAGACTGCTCGGTTTGATGTCTCCGGGACGTCCCAGAGGCATCAGGTCCACCGGTCTGCCTAGCGGGTTGTCGTCGGCCTGGGCGGCCAGCGTCAGATCCTCGATCAGGGACTGGTCCTGGGCCTCGGTCAGATCCTTCATGCAGGGCAGGGCGATACGGAGAAAAATCAGATATCGCGATATCCTTGTTCTAATGTTGTGGCGATATTCTAGCGTTTACAATTGGTGCTTTGACAAAAACATCTTCACAATGAGATTTTAGATAAATAATCTTCAGTAATATACAGTACAGGACAAAAGTTTGGACACACCTTCTCATTCAATGAGTTTCCTTTTTATTTTCATGACTATTTACATTGTAGATTCTCACTGAAGGCATCAAAACTATGAATGAACACATATGGAATTATGTACTTAACAAAAAAGTGTGAAATAACTGAAAACATGTCTTATATTTTAGATTCTTCAAAGTAGCCCCCTTTGCTTTTTTTGATAACTCTGCAAACCCTTGGTGTTCTCTCAATGAGCTTCATGAGGTAGTCACCTGAAATGGTTTTACCTTCACAGGTGTGCCTTGTCAGGGTTAATTAGTGGAATTATTTCCCTTATTAATACAAAAGCAAAGGGTGGCTACTTTGAAGAATCTAAAATATAAGACATGTTTTCAGTTATTTCACACTTTTTTGTTAAGTACATAATTCCATATGTGTTCATTCATAGTTTTGATGCCTTCAGTGAGAATCTACAATGTAAATAGTCATGAAAATAAAAAGGAAACTCATTGAATGAGAAGGTGTGTCCAAACTTTTGGCCTGTACTGTACAAAAATGTGGGGAAAAAGCAATAAATTTACAAAAAAGGTGACAAATGTCGGAGAAAGCCACAAAAACAACTATCAAAACTATCAAAATGTTAATAAACAAAAAGTGACCTGCAGTAACAAAAAGCACTCCGATAAACTCTACATGTCCGGCCCTTGGTGCGATTCTCTCTTTCCAGTGTGGCCCCTAGTGAAAATAACTTTGACACCCAATGCCCTACGGGGAAGAATAAAAGTCTAAACTAAAAAACACAGCCCTACCTTGATGAGGGAGGGGTCCTTGGCCTCGGCCGGCAGCGTGAGCTCCTTGACGAGGGAGGGGTCCTTGGCCTCGGCCGGCAGCGTGAGCTCCTTGATGAGGGAGGGGTCCTTGGCCTCGTCGGGCAGCTGCTCTTCGTTCTCCAGCGAGAAGATCCCGGGGCTTTTCCCGCAGCTCTCGGCCACGGAGTGAGCGTTGGAGTTGGACGTGGTGCAGTCGAAGCCGTACGACGCCACCGAGTTGGCCGACTGCGGCGTGGTGCCGCCTCCGTCTTCCTCGGCGTACCCGGCGGGCGCGTACCCGGCGCCCTCCTCGTCTTCCTCGAGGGCCGGCAGACTGCGGGCGGGGGTTTTCGTGGGGCTGTCGAAGCCGGCGCAGTCGTCCCTCGTCGCCGCGTCGGGCTCGTTTATCTGCATCTCTCCCTCGGTGTCGCTGGCCTCGTCGCCCGAGGTCGACGCGGAGGTGGGCGCGGAGGCCGGCGCGGTCGGGGGTCCGGTTCCCGGGACCTCGTCGGCCGGCAGCGTCTCGGCCTCCTCCTCCTCCCCGTCTCCCTTCTCCAGGTGGATCCCCAGGTCCTGCTCCACGTCGGGCCGCGCCGAGGCCGGCACCGGGGTCTGCTGTTTGTCGGAGCGGGACTCCACGCCGGAGCTGCTGTCGTAGTCGCGGAGCTCCTCCGGCGTGCTCGTCTCGCTGCCGCTGTGGCGCGCGCCCGGAGCCACGGTGGAGCCACCGGGCGCGCCGGCGGCGGGGCCGGCGGCGAACAGCACGCGAGCCTCGTCAGGCTCCCCGTAGGGCTGCTCCATTAGAGAAAGAAATATATAGTCACGATTATTTCGGTCAATATCACGATAATTCAACACGATTACTCGTTGACGTGTGTGTGTGTGTGTGTGTGTGTGTGTGTGTGTGTGTGTGTGTCCTATGTCTGTGTGTGTGTGTGTCGTATGTCTGTGTGTCGTATGTGTGTGTGTGTGTGTGTGTGTGTGTGTGTGTGTCTCCGTCTATGTGTGTGTGTGTGTGTCCTATGTCTGTGTGTGTGTCTCTGTCTATGTTTGTGTGTGTGTGTCTCCGTCTATGTGTGTGTGTGTGTGTCCTATGTCTGTGTGTGTGTGTGTGTTTGTGTGTGTGTCCTATGTCTGTGTGTGTGTGTGTGTGTGTGTGTGTGTGTCCTATGTCTGTGTGTGATTGTGTGTTTGTGTGTCCTATGTCTGTGTGTGTGTGTGTGTGTGTGTGTGTGTGTGTCCTATGTCTGTGTGTGATTGTGTGTTTGTGTGTCCTATGTCTGTGTGTGTGTCCTATGTCTGTGTGTGTGTGTGTGTGTTTGTGTGTGTGTCGTATGTCTGTGTGTGTGTGTGAAAATAAGAGTTTACTTGCTAAACGTAATGAGCTAAATGAGTTTTTCTCGATTATTCTGTTTTTGTGATCACTGGGAGCCGCAATCATAATCACGATTACATTTCGATTAAGTTTTCTTAGGGTACAGAAGAACGAAATTTTATATTTTAGATTCTTCAAAGTAGCCACCCTTTGCTTTTTTTATTAATAAGGGAAATAATTCCACTAATTAACCCTGACAAGGCACACCTGTGAAGGTAAAACCATTTCAGGTGACTACCTCATGAAGCTCATTGAGAGAACACCAAGGGTTTGCAGAGTTATCAAAAAAAGCAAAGGGTGGCTACTTTGAAGAATCTAAAATATAAGACATGTTTTCAGTTATTTCACACTTTTTTGTTAAGTACATAATTCCATATGTGTTCATTCATAGTTTTGATGCCTTCAGTGAGAATCTACAATGTAAATAGTCACGAAAATAAAGAAACACATTGAATGAGAAGGTGTGTCCAAACTTTTGGCCTGTACTGTAAATATAAATTTCGATTAATTGCACAGCCCTACCTCGTCATGTGCCGACTCGCGCTCTGACGGAGGAGCGAAGGAAGGCTCGCCGGAGTCCAAGCGCGCCAGGGCCGGAGACAGGATGGGCGTCTCGGACTCGGCCGCACCGTGGTCAGAGAGCGGGCTCGGGGAGGAGGCCTCGGCGGCGAGCAGCGAGGCCGGCTGAGCCCAGGGGTCACAGAAGGGGTTGGTCTGGAGGCCCCAGGAGGAGGAGGAGGTGGTGGTGGAGGCATGGGGGCCGCAGGGCTGAGGACCGGCCCGGTTTAGGTTGTCTAGACGCTCCTCCTCATTGAAGTCGTCGTCGTCGTCTACGTTCCCGGCGCTCTCGGTCACTCCTTCGCTGTGCATCTCCACGTCTTCGTCTTCGTCGTCTTCATATCGCTCGCGCTGCTGGAACACCTGGCGAACGGTAGGAAGTAGAGGTCGACCGATTAGTGGATTTTACCGATACCGATATGTACAGTACAGGCCAAAAGTTTGGACACACCTTCTCATTCAATGCGTTTCCTTTTTATTTTCATGACTATTTACATTGTAGATTCTCACTGAAGGCATCAAAACTATGAATGAACACATATGGAATTATGTACTTAACAAAAAAGTGTGAAATAACTGATAACATGTCTTATATTTTAGATTCTTCAAAGTAGCCACCCTTTGCTTTTTTATTAATAAGGGAAATAATTCCACTAATTAACCCTGACAAAGCACACCTGTGAAGGTAAAACCATTTCAGGTGACTACCTCATGAAGCTCATTGAGAGAACACCAAGGGTTTGCAGAGTTATCAAAAAAAGCAAAGGGTGGCTACTTTGAAGAATCTAAAATATAAGACATGTTTTCAGTTATTTCACACTTTCTTGTTAAGTACATAATTCCATATGTGTTCATTCATAGTTTTGATGCCTTCAGTGAGAATCTACAATGTAAATAGTCATGAAAATAAAAAGGAAACGCATTGAATGAGAAGGTGTGTCCAAACTTTTGGCCTGTACTGTATATGTTTACTAAATGTATACTACTATCCCTGTATGCATGTGATGTGATTTCTATCTTTGTTATCGGTCTGGTTCAGGTTAAACTCTGTGAAACATGAACAAAGATATCCAAAATTCTGAGACGATATCTAGTCTCAAATCACGATATCAATGAAAATAAAGAAACACATTGAATGAGAAGGTGTGTCCAAACTTTTGGCCTGTACTGTAGTTTGGGCCGTATTTGCCGATAACCAATTAATCGACAGATAGTATTTAGAACTGATACTGGATAAAAACAAACATGACACTCCAAGTAAAACAGTGCTGAACTTTATTATAAAAATAAAAAAATACTGTATTGAACCACGAAAACATGCTAAATGAAAAACATTTATAAATATTGAAGTCAATAAAAGACATTCATTCAAACTGAAACAAAAAAAAGCATGTGCTCTCCGTGCAGCGCGCAGTAACACGTGTCGAAAATAAACAACACGAGGCATCAGTGATAGTTTTTATTTCTCCTCTAGACGAGCTATTGTAATGCAAAACCATCGGTATGGATTTTTGCCGATAACGATAGTTCCACCAATCAACTATCGGTTTCTACCTCTAGTAGAAAGTTAGACGGGAGCGAACGGCAGCACACACGGTCTGTGGATTGATAAATTATAATAATCGCTAAAGCTGTGGAGAAGGGTTAGGATTAGCTTTCACACCTATAGTTTGGTAGCCTGGTCCCACCAGACTCTGGTCCATTAGCCTGGTCCCACCAGACTCTGGTCCATTAGCCTGGTCCTACCAGACTCTGGTACACTAGCCTGGTCCTACCAGACTCTGGTCCATTAGCCTGGTCCTACCAGACTCTGGTACACTAGCCTGGTCCCACCAGACTCTGGTCCACTAGCCTGGTCCCACCAGACTCTGGTCCATTAGCCTGGTCCTACCAGACTCTGGTACACTAGCCTGGTCCCACCAGACTCTGGTCCACTAGCCTGGTCCCACCAGACTCTGGTCCACTAGCCTGGTCCCACCAGACTCTGGTCCATTAGCCTGGTCCTACCAGACTCTGGTACACTAGCCTGGTCCCACCAGACTCTGGTCCACTAGCCTGGTCCCACCAGACTCTGGTCCATTAGCCTGGTCCTACCAGACTCTGGTACACTAGCCTGGTCCCACCAGACTCTGGTCCACTAGCCTGGTCCCACCAGACTCTGGTCCACTAGCCTGGTCCCACCAGACTCTGGTCCATTAGCCTGGTCCTACCAGACTCTGGTACACTAGCCTGGTCCCACCAGACTCTGGTCCACTAGCCTGGTCCTACCAGACTCTGGTCCACTAGCCTGGTCCTACCAGACTCTGGTACATTAGCCTGGTCCTACCAGACTCTGGTCCATTAGCCTGGTCCTACCAGACTCTGGTACACTAGCCTGGTCCTACCAGACTCTGGTACATTCGCCTGGTCGTACCAGACTCTGGTACATTAGCCTGGTCCTACCAGACTCTGGTACACTAGCCTGGTCCTACCAGACTCTGGTACATTAGCCTGGTCCTACCAGACTCTAGTACATTAGCCTGGTCCTACCAGACTCTGGTACACTAGCCTGGTCCTACCAGACTCTGGTACACTAGCCTGGTCCTACCAGACTCTAGTACATTTGCCTGGTCCTACCAGACTCTGGTACATTAGCCTGGTCCTACCAGACTCTGGTACATTAGCCTGGTCCTACCAGACTCTGGTACATTAGCCTGGTCCTACCAGACTCTGGTACATTCGCCTGGTCCTACCAGACTCTGGTACATTAGCCTGGTCCTACCAGACTCTAGTACATTAGCCTGGTCCTACCAGACTCTGGTACATTAGCCAGGTCCTACCAGACTCTGGTACATTAGCCTGGTCCTACCAGACTCTGGTACACTAGCCTGGTCCTACCAGACTCTGGTACACTATCCTGGTCCTACCAGACTCTGGTACATTCGCCTGGTCCTACCAGACTCTGGTACATTCGCCTGGTCCTACCAGACTCTGGTACATTCGCCTGGTCCTACCAGACTCTGGTACATTAGCCTGGTCCTACCAGACTCTGGTCCATTAGCCTGGTCCTACCAGACTCTGGTACACTAGCCTGGTCCTACCAGACTCTGGTACATTCGCCTGGTCGTACCAGACTCTGGTACATTAGCCTGGTCCTACCAGACTCTGGTACACTAGCCTGGTCCTACCAGACTCTGGTACATTAGCCTGGTCCTACCAGACTCTAGTACATTAGCCTGGTCCTACCAGACTCTGGTACACTAGCCTGGTCCTACCAGACTCTGGTACACTAGCCTGGTCCTACCAGACTCTAGTACATTTGCCTGGTCCTACCAGACTCTGGTACATTAGCCTGGTCCTACCAGACTCTGGTACATTAGCCTGGTCCTACCAGACTCTGGTACATTAGCCTGGTCCTACCAGACTCTGGTACATTCGCCTGGTCCTACCAGACTCTGGTACATTAGCCTGGTCCTACCAGACTCTGGTACATTAGCCTGGTCCTACCAGACTCTAGTACATTAGCCTGGTCCTACCAGACTCTGGTACATTAGCCAGGTCCTACCAGACTCTGGTACATTAGCCTGGTCCTACCAGACTCTGGTACACTAGCCTGGTCCTACCAGACTCTGGTACACTATCCTGGTCCTACCAGACTCTGGTACATTAGCCTGGTCCTACCAGACTCTGGTACATTCGCCTGGTCCTACCAGACTCTGGTACATTAGCCTGGTCCTACCAGACTCTGGTACATTAGCCTGGTCCTACCAGACTCTAGTACATTAGCCTGGTCCTACCAGACTCTGGTACATTAGCCAGGTCCTACCAGACTCTGGTACATTAGCCTGGTCCTACCAGACTCTGGTACACTAGCCTGGTCCTACCAGACTCTGGTACACTAGCCTGGTCCTACCAGACTGTGGTACATTAGCCTGGTCCTACCAGACTCTGGTACACTAGCCTGGTCCTACCAGACTGTGGTACATTAGCCTGGTCCTACCAGACTCTGGTACACTAGCCTGGTCCTACCAGACTGTGGTACATTAGCCTGGTCCTACCAGACTCTGGTACACTAGCCTGGTCCTACCAGACTCTGGTACATTCGCCTGGTCCTACCAGACTCTGGTACATTAGCCTGGTCCTACCAGACTCTAGTACATTAGCCTGGTCCTACCAGACTCTGGTACATTAGCCTGGTCCTACCAGACTCTGGTACATTAGCCTGGTCCTACCAGACTCTAGTACATTAGCCTGGTCCTACCAGACTCTGGTACACTAGCCTGGTCCTACCAGACTCTGGTACACTAGCCTGGTCCTACCAGACTCTGGTACACTAGCCTGGTCCTACCAGACTCTAGTACATTAGCCTGGTCCTACCAGACTCTGGTACATTAGCCTGGTCCTACCAGACTCTGGTACACTAGCCTGGTCCTACCAGACTCTAGTACATTAGCCTGGTCCTACCAGACTCTGGTACACTAGCCTGGTCCTACCAGACTCTAGTACATTAGCCTGGTCCCACCAGACTCTGGTACATTAGCCTGGTCCCACCAGACTCTGGTACATTAGCCGTTAAACCCAAACCTAACCCTCACCTAAAAAGAACCAAACTCTAGTTCACTTGGAAGCGAACCGAGGCCACCATTTTCAAGTGAACCAGAGTTTGTTTGTTTGATCCGTCCCAGAGTTGGGATGAGCTTTCACACTAGAGCCCGGCCGATATATCGGCCGATATTAGGGCATTTTCCAAACTATCGGTATCGGCATTTATAATGGCCGATAAATGAATATTTTAAAAAATAAAATAAAAAAGGGACAAAACCCCCTTGAACCATGTTGTGAGTGTTGGTGTTGCAGAGTTTGTCCACCGGAGGGCGCTCTACAACCTCCCTGCTGGAAACGCTCTGATATTTGTTGTTGTTATTGTGTTGTGACTGGTGATGTCACACAGACGACCAGCGATGTGTGGTCAGAACAGCTTATGGGTCTGAAAGTTATCGTCCCTTAAAGGAACACGTCGACTTATTGGGAAATTATCTTATTCACTGTTACCTCCAGAGTTAGACTAGTCCATACATAACCTTCTCATCTCCGTGTGTGCTGTAACGCTGCCTGACGGTTCCAGCATTAGCTTAGCTTAGCACAGATCCTGCAGGTAACTGGTTCCAACTAGCCTACTGCTCCGAATTGTGACAAAAGTGACAAAATAACACCAACATGTTCCTATTTACATGTTGTAATATGTAGAGTCACAGCGTGTACAAAAAACAACGTAACATGAGTCACATCCATCTTCTAACAGTAAACAAACCGGGAACTATATTCTCAGACAGGCTTGCTGCAAAGCATATCACTCCGCCCAAGTACTATATTGTTCCGCCTGAGAATATAGTTCCCGGTTTGTTTACGGTTAGAAGATGGCTGTGTCTCATGTTACGTTGTTATTTGTACACGCTGTGACTCTACAAATCACAACCTGTAAATAGGAACATGTTGGAGTTATTTTGTCACTTATTTGGAGCAGTAGGATTACTGGAACCATTCACCTTCAGGTTCTGTGCTGGCCTGATGTTACTGGAGCCGCCAGACAGCATTACAGCACACACGGAGATGAGAAGGGTATGTATGGACTAGTCTAACTCTGGGGGTTACAGTGAATAAGCTAAATTCCCAATAAGTCGGCGTGTTCCTTTAAATAATATAAATTTGTAAATTGTGTGCAAGGTTGAAGTCGCAGGCTAGTGCATGTTGTTGGTTCTCGTTCCTGTATTTCGGTCAGATCGCGTTCTCACCTAAACTGAACGGAACTACAACTCAAACTAGCGCACATCACGACCGTAACGCCATCGTTCTCAGCCTCTCCCTCTGTTCACTGATTGGACCGGTAAATATTTGGTCGGAGAAAACCCGTGAATATACTGCAAACCCAGACACAGTACTGAAGGGAAATGAAAATTGAACGGAAGTACGTAGGAGGGCCGAGCCAGGCTAAAATCTTGTTTATAGATCTTACTCACAGCAGACATGTTGAAATGTCATAGTAGGATCAGCACAGGTGTGTTCAAAACCATTACTGATGGCTGCATTCCACTTAGGAGAGACCCTGGTATTAAACCATTACTGATGGCTGCATTCCACTTAGGAGAGACCCTGGTATTAAACCATTACTGATGGCTGCATTCCACTTAGGAGAGGTCCTGGTATTGTTCATGCTGACTCACTGAAATATCTTACTGGGACACTTGATGGAACTGAGCCATCGTTAAGGTGATCAATCTCAGCTGTGCTTTTCCTACTATGATCAGTCAACATGTCTGCTGTGAAAAAGGACCATTTCACTTTTGATTTGTCTGAAATAAATCTCCTCATCTCGTTCATTCGCTCACCTTATGATGCTCCTCCACTCTCTCTGAGCTCAGGTCCATATCGTCCACCCGCTCGTCCTCTTCGTCTTCGTCTTCCTCTTCCTCGTTGGCGAGCGTTTCCACGTTGGGCGAGCCCATGACGTTGGCGTCTCCCACGAGGGCGTCTGAGCTCTGGGTGCCCTCCAGCAGCGCCGTGTGCTGCGTGCTGCTCAGGTCCGACACACCGTGCTGCCGGCTGCTGCTGCCGCAGCTGCTCACGTCCTCCGAGTCCATGCCGGACAGCTGTTCGTCGCCATGCCAACCTGCCGAGCCGCCGAAGGCCCTGGCCTGGAGCTCCTCGGAGGGCTGAGACGTGCTCATGTCGGTGGCGAAGGACAGCGGCTGGTGACCTAGCCTCCTCTGCTCCTCGTCTTCGTAGTCCTCGTCATAGGCCTGGGCGATACGGAGAAAATCAGATATCGCGATATTCTTAGTCCTAACACCTCAATGTCGATATTGTGGCGATATTATAGGGTTTTACAATTGGCAGGGTTCATACGCGTTTTAACCAATACTTTTCCGTGACTTTTTGGTAAATTTCCATGACTATATGTTCCTGAAAATGTCAGTCGACATTACACAATAAGACAGGGTTCTTACACATTTTAACCAATACTTTTCCATGACTTTTTCATGTATTTTTGGCAAATTTCCAGGACTATATGTTCCCGAAAATGTCAGTCGACATTACACAATAAGACAGGGTTCTTACACATTTTAACCAATACTTTTCCATGACTTTTTGGTAAATTTCCATGACTATATGTTCCTGAAAATGTCAGTCGACATTACACAATAAGACAGGCTTCATACACATTTTAAGCAATACTTTTCCATGACTTTTTCATGTATTTTTCATGACTTTTTGGCAAATTTTCATGACTGTGTGTTCCAGAAAATGTCAGTCGACATTACACAATAAGAATACTAATCTGTGTTAAAGTTTACCCTCAGTAACTCTAAAACGAATGACAATTTATGTGATTCATAGTGGGATTCATATCGCTCCCCAAATACAACGTTGAGGTTAAGACGACGTGAAAATACATTTATAAATGACATATTATGCTGTTAAAATAAATTCCATGACTTTTCCAAAACTTTCTGGGTCTTTTTATGTTTCCAAAACCTTTCCAGGCCTGGAATTTGCATTTTTCAAATTCCATAACTTTTTTTTTCAAAAACGTATGAACCCTGAATTGGTGCTTTAACAAAACATCTTCACAATGAGATTTTAGATAAATAATCTTCAGTAATGTGGATATAATGACTAAGTGGGTAAAGGTACAAATAATAGAAGAGCTACAACAGTCTGGTAAGTTCAGAAAATGAGACCACTCTACTGTAATGTAGGGCTGGGAAAAAAATGTATTTGATTTAAAAATCGAGTTGGTAGGTCAAATCGATTCATATTTTCAAAAAATCGACTGTGACTTTTCAGTTAGAGAAAGGGTTTGCCTTTGCAATTTTATTTATGTTGATGCACTTTAATTAAATATAATTAATACACTAAATATATATATTTTTTAAATATATTTACAGTTCGCAGTTATTTTGTTTTAAATGGAACCCCCTTCTACTGTAATGTAGCCTTTACAACCAGGAAAAGACACTTAAGCCATTTACGATATTACGATATCCAAAATCTAAGACGATATCTAGTCTCATATCACGATACCGATATAATATCGATATATTGCCCAGCCCTACCTCGTCATCGTGGTCCTCGTTTATCTCTTCGTCAGCCTTCTCCACGGCCTCCTCCTTTTCCTTTTCGTGCGGAGACATCAGGTCCCTCTGGGGGAAATCGTGAGGATGTGCCATCATGTTGTAGGCCTCTGCAGATGGAGCTGTGGAGGCAGGCATACACAAGTTATCCTTCTCTTCTTCTTCTTCTTCTTCTTCTTCGTCCTCCTCTTCCTCCTCCCTGGTCTTCTGAGCCTCAAACTGGTTTTTCTTCTCCGTTTCCTCTTCGGTGTCGAAGTTTATCGCGTTGACGAGGCTCTGGGGAGCAAAGTCAGACAGGTTCATGTCTCCGACGGGGGAAACTGGGCCCTGTGGAGAGCAAGGAGGAGACATGACCGTAGTTCCCAGGGAGTCCCTGGCAGAGTCCTGGAACGTGAAGAGGTCCAGCTGAGCCGACAGCGGAGCGCTGGACTCGTCTTCATACACCGGTTCAGCTCCGAGATCTGGATCCGCCGATGACTGAGACAGCGGCTCTGGGAGAGGCTCGGGAGAGGTTTCTCGTAGTTGGTCTGGACTCGGTTCCCGAACAGGTTCGGGAGTTCGTTCCCGAACAGGCTCTGGTGTCGGCTCCCTAACAGGCTCTGGTGTCGACTCCCTAACAGGCTCTGGTGTCGGTTCCCGAACAGGCTCTGGTGTCGGTTCCCTAACAGGCTCTGGTGTCAGTTCCCTAACAGGCTCTGGTGTCAGTTCTAACACTGGTTCTGGTGTGGGGTCTGAAGTTTTCTCTTGGACTGCTTCTGTCTGGCTGGAGATCAGTTCTGGTGAATCATCTGCAGCAGCAGATTTCCCCACAGCTTCTGGTTCTGGTTCTGGTACCTCTGGCCCGGCGATGGTAGCTGCTGCAGTAGCGATGGCCGCAGCGGTAGCTACAGCAGCAGCCATTTCCTTTCCTGCTTCTGCAACATTTTCAGCTTTGGGGCCACGTTTCACTGGAGTTGGGGTGCTGCTGCCCACAGTTTTCTTGGGGGTGGAGGCCTTGGCGGTGGCTGTTTTGGAGCCAGGGGTCTTGGAAGGTGTGGGCTTACTGTCTGTTTTGGAGCGGGTGGGTGTCTTTGTATCTGCAGCCTTACTCGCAGCAGGCTTTTTGGAGGCAACGTCTGATTTTGAGGCTGATTTGGGGGTCTCAGGTTTTGCCGACTTCATTGCAGTGGAAGGGCGAGTAAGGGGGGAATCTGCAGGCTTTTTGGATGCTGAAGTGGCTGGTTTGGTAACATCTGGGGAGGGGGGGAAACACAGCACAAGGAATGATTAAACAGGGCAGCCATAGGGTTCTCCAAGTTAAATTTAAAAGGACAATTATGGCAGGAAATGAACGTAGGGGTTAATAACACACGTGTACCGAGTCAAGCGTTCTCTGGGATATGTTTTCATGCTAATCGGATGTGACCAGTTTTAGTGCAAACCGCTGATTACCTTATAATGCTAGTCGTCGGGGCAGAGGGTAAAGTAAAAAGAAAGCTCTATTTCTACACCTCTAACAAGGCTCAAAATATCACCTCCACCTTGCCCCCCTCTCTCCTCCTCAATAGCTACAGACACAGAAATGGCACATCCTAAGGAAAGCTCATTGTGGGACTGGCTCTAGTGGCTGGAATTCTGCACCAAGGCTGAATTTTGGGAAAGAGACTTCAGATACAGTATTAGGGGACCACTAAGGTCTATATAAAAGAGACTTCAGATACAGTATTAGGGGACCACTAAGGTCTATATAAAAGAGACTTCAGATACAGTATTAGGGGACCACTAAGGTCTATATAAAAGAGACTTCAGATACAGTATTAGGGGACCACTAAGGTCTATATAAAAGAGACTTCAGATACAGTATTAGAGGACCACTAAGGTCTATATAAAAGAGACTTCAGATACAGTATTAGGGGACCACTAAGGTCTATATAAAAGAGACTTCAGATACAGTATTAGAGGACCACTAAGGTCTATATAAAAGAGACTTCAGATACAGTATTAGGGGACCACTAAGGCCTATATAAAAGCATCCAAAGAGCACCATGTCATGGGACCTTTAATAATTCACACATAAAGCAATTCAATATGGTTTGTTATATTCCGCATTTATATGGTGCTGTATTATTTCTAGTCATTCGGTTAACTTTATTGTTATTATAAGTGCCACGGCGCATCATACCAACTGCTATTATTGTTATGAATCATATCATGTATTTCTGTATCAGTGTCTCTGTGTCCCGACCGGCAGCGGGCAGAAGGCCGCCCACTTAGAGCCGGGGTGGTCAGTTTCCTCGACCCTGTCGCACCAAATGCTTTTATTATGCTTATTATGCTCATTTTCAGGTTCATAATTGTATTTAGAGGTTATATCAGAATAGGTTTACATTATTTCTGTTGTACTGCACATTGCTGCAGCTCCTCTTTTCACCCTGTGTGTTGAGCTCTCTGTTTTAGCTACAGAGTGAGACATCTCACGTCTGTTCCATCTTTGTTGGGAGTTGCACATGCTCAGTAGCTAGGTAAGGACTACTAGCCAGTCAGAAGCAGAGTATGAGGGCCCTGACAGTACCTAGGTAAGGACTACTAGCCAGTCAGAAGCAGAGTATGAGGGCGTGCCATGCTAGCAGCTAGGTGAGCATTATAACGTTTGTCTCTGAAGTAAAGGCTGGACTACAATAGAGCTGTTTGGAGCAGTTGGTGAACAGTGTTTTCTGTTGGAGATGGTAAGTCCCTTTGGGGGAAATTTGGACTTTTTCACTTTGTAAACCTATAACGTTCACACAAAAAAAAAGATATATAACACAACAGAAAGAAGAAAAGCCAAAAAGCATAATAAGAGCACTTTAAGACATTTATAATCAGAGTTCAACTATATTGTACAAAAGAAAAGAAGCATCACATATTTGCTTGCTTGTGCATCACAGCTCACAAGTCAAATATTGTATGTTTTAATTTTTTTTACCTTTCTTCACAGGGGTTACGTTTCTGGATGTTTGTGACGCTGGAGGTTTGCCACCAGATGGGGTAGTGGAGGTTAGTTTGGAGGCGGCCGGCTTGACGGAGGCGGTGTAGGGGTTTTTAGGGGCGGCAGGTTTGGCTGCAGCTGGGGAGCTCTTGGCTGCGCTGCCGGTGGGCGGCCGGATCGCGCCTGTGGCAGGACGAGATGATGGTGCAGAGCCAATCGGAGGCCTGGAGAAATAACATAAAGAAGAAGGTTGAGAAAATGCTGAGAGGCATTGCAGCACAGATCTTGGGCAGAGAAACAATGCCGGCTAAGTGTGCATAGTTCTGTATAAATCATGAATATCGCTCTCTGTCTTTCCTCTAGGCTTACTCATTTTGTCATTCAACATGAGACAGACATATTCAAGGTTGCTCAATAATATGGTGATTTACAACAACAACAAAAGGATAAAGATTTATTAAAGGTGACACAAGCGTTAAAATAAATCCACAGCTTGGGGCCAACATCAGGCCTTTCTCTGGCTCTTAGAATGGTTGTGACAGGGAGCAAGACTTTGTCGAGTCATTCGTTAGTCACTTCTAATGCCAGAGGATCAGAAACCGAACAAACAGGATTGCAAGACTGAAAAACAATACATGTAGGGATAAGGAGAGGAGAGGCCGGTCTTAATGAGTGCACAAGCAGCCAAGGCCTTGACCTAAATAGACTTTGACAAATGTGGCAGTAGCCCAAAATACTTAGCCTAGAGTACATGTTCACACAGGAAACCCACGATTTATCACTAGGGCTGCAACTAATGGATTATTTCCATTGTCTTTTAATCTGTAGATTGTTTAGCTAGATTTTTCGAGAAATGGATTTGTTGTATGATCTATAAAATGTCAGAAAATGGTGAAAATGTGGATCAGTGTTTCCCAAAAAGCCCAAGATGATGTCCTCAAATGTCTTGTGTTGTCTTATTATCAGCTTGTTCAGTCATTTTAAGAAGTTACTGTTTGCAACAAAATGACTTAATAAATGACTTTTTGAGCGGTAAACTTGTCACGCATGTGCACATTAATTACTATAAAACACAGGTGGTTTAGCAGGTTCATAATTAAAAGACGTATGGGGAATTTGGGACACTAAACTGCACGTATAATCTCCCATATGGAATTTGGGACAATAAACTGCACGTATACCATTCTTTTATTATTACAATAATGTGTATATATGTGTAGATGTATTGATTTGTATGTTCTTTTGTTTTTTCTGTCAAAGCACTGTGTAAACTAGTTTTTAAAAGCTATACAAATTACAAATAAAGTTTGATAGATTGACTGATTATAAACAGACTATGAACGAATCTATTCTGTCTTTAGTCTGAAACAGCATCCGAGGCCCAGTTCCCTCCTCCACAGCCCGATGACAAACTCTCCTGAGGGCAACAGAAGTGAAGCAGTCTGGGAGGTGAGTCACGACGGGCCCCAGAGAGGCATCCCACCCCCAGTCAACCCTGTCCCTGATCTCCTGTCTCTACCCACTGCCCACAGATGGGTGGAGAAGGGGGGAGGACACTCAGGGGGGTATGCATCACCCGGCCTGGAAGCTGGCTCCTATTCCACATGTGAGCGAAGTAACCTACAGTACAGGCCAAAAGTTTGGACACACCTTCTCATTCAATGTCTTTATTTTCATGACTATTTACATCGTAGATTCTCACTGAAGGCATCAAAACTATGAATGAACACATATGGAATTATGTACTTAACAAAAAAGTGTGAAATAACTGAAAACATGTCTTATATTTTAGATTCTTCAAAGTAGCCACCCTTTGCTTTTTTTGATAACTCTGCAAACCCTTGGTGTTCTCTCAATGAGCTTCATGAGGTAGTCACCTGAAATGGTTTTACCTTCACAGGTGTGCTTTGTCAGGGTTAATTAGTGGAATTATTTCCCTTATTAATAAAAAAGCAAAGGGTGGCTACTTTGAAGAATCTAAAATATAAGACATGTTTTCAGTTATTTCACACTTTTTTGTTAAGTACATAATTCCATATGTGTTCATTCATAGTTTTGATGCCTTCAGTGAGAATCTACAATGTAAATAGTCATGAAAATAAAAAGGAAACTCATTGAATGAGAAGGTGTGTCCAAACTTTTGGCCTGTTCTGTACATCGAGTAGTCCCGACAAGGCTGTGGTGTGCAATCCCCTGGGCCCACGCTACACTAACGGCCTGTTTCTAAATAAAGAATTGGAGCGAGAACTGGCAGAAAGAGAACAGGGAGGTAGCGGGAGATTGAAGATGGCTGGGGCCGTGTTAATCTTTAATACTGAAAGGAGAACAGAAATAACTCGGCTGAAAACCGTGAGCTGTGTTTAAAAAGCAGACTCGTTGCGTGAGGGCTATGGAGCAGTGTGTGCTTTACACAACCTGGAATATGTTTTAGTAACACGCAGGGCTGCAGCTGATGATTAGTTTGTTGATTCTTTTCTGGATGAGTGGATGAGTTGTTTGGTCTCTATAATAGTTGATTGGTGGAACTATTCTTATCGGCAAAAATCCATACCGATAGTTTACTGCGCGCTGCACGGAGAGCACATGCTTTTTTTGTTTTTTGTTTCAGTTTGAATGAATGTCTTTTATTGACATCAATATTTAATTATATTTATATATTTATTTCATTTAGCATGTTTTCATGGTTCAATACAGTTTTTTTATTTTTATAATAAAGTTCAGCACTGTTTTACTTGGAGTGTCACGTTTGTTTTTATCCAGTATGAATTCTAAATACTATCGGTCGATTAATCGGTTATCGGCAAATACGGCCCAACCTAGCTATCGGTATCGGTAAAATCCACTATCGGTCGACCTCTACTCTATAATGTCAGAAAGATGTGAAAAATGTGCATCAGTGTTTCCCAAAAAGCCCAAGAAGACGTCCTCAAATGTCTTGTTTTGTCCCCGACTCAAAAGATATTCAGTTTCCTGTCCCAGAGGAGAGAAGACACTAGAACAATATTCACATCTAACAAGCTGGAATCAGAGAATTTAGACTTTTTTTTTTCATAAAAAAATGACGATTGCTCGATTATCAAAATAGTTGCCGATTAATTTAACCCTTCTAGAGTAAAACACTGTAATCTATGCAGCTCTAATTGACTGTGTAAGGGCAATACAGTAGTGTGTGCTAACCACAACCTGCAAAATGTAATGGAATAAGTTTTAGTCACATGAAATAAGATCAAAGCCAGGAAGCAACAGGTGGCAACAAAGTCAGGGTGTGGTCCCGTCAGAAGTCCAAACTAGCTTTTACAGATCATCCACAACATTTAGAATTGGCTTTGGGGCAATGAAAGGTGCGTCACTCGTACTTACTGAGGTTGTTGGATCATGTCGATGCAGTTTTACTGATCTTAAAAACCCAACAACCTCAGGTTATGGAAAACTACTAAAACGCTAATCGATGACACATTACTGGAAAATCAGAAAGGTTGAAAAATGCGGTTTAAAAACTTGTAAAGCCAATTTAACATAATTACGGGTCTTATTCTGGCTTGAGTCCATAAATACAGTTAATGGAAACCCGCACGGAGAACTGAAGGCTCCGTTAGCAACGATTAGCTCCGTTAGCGGTTAGCTCCAGTCAGCTCCGGTTAGCTCCGTTATAAAGATATGGAGTGGAGGTGACAACCAGACTCTGATAAAAGGCTTTCGGGGAGCTTTCGCAGCGGTGTGGCTGTGGTCCTTCTACGTTTTTTATTAGTATAGTTAATCCCATTGCAAGACCACCCACAGCATACTACTATTAACATAACCATAGCCTCTGAGCCTGAAGTGCAGCGTTGACGCTGTCATGCATGCGGCGCGAGACTTCAGAAGGGGGAGGGGCTAGAGGCAGAGAGACTTCAGATACAGTATTAGGGGACCACTAAGGTCTATATAAAAGACTTCAGATACAGTATTAGGGGACCACTAAGGTCTATATAAAAGAGACTTCAGATACAGTATTAGGGGACCACTAAAGTCTATATAAAAGAGACTTCAGATATAGTATTAGGGGACCACTAAGGTCTATATAAAAGAGACTTCAGATACAGTATTAGGGGACCACTAAGGTCTATATAAAAGAGACTTCAGATACAGTATTAGGGGACCACTAAGGTCTATATAAAAGAGACTTCAGATACAGTATTAGGGGACCACTAAAGTCTATATAAAAGAGACTTCAGATACAGTATTAGGGGACCACTAAGGTCTATATAAAAGAGACTTCAGATACAGTATTAGGGGACCACTAAGGTCTATATAAAAGAGACTTCAGATACAGTATTAGGGGACCACTAAAGTCTATATAAAAGAGACTTCAGATATAGTATTAGGGGACCACTAAAAGGTCTATATAAAAGCATCCAAAGAGCACCATGTCATGAGACCTTTAAATAGCGTAAAAAAATAACGAAACGCAATATGTGGCGGCCGGTGTTGATTCTGTGGCGCACCGCCACTGATTAGTCTATGTGTGGGAAACACTGGGTTATTTGTTTGTAAATGTGTTAGTGTTTATTAGAGCTGCAAAGATCAATCGATTAGCTGTCAACTGTTTTGATAATCAATTAATCGGTTTGAGTCATTTTTAATGAAAAGTAAGTAAAACTTCTGATTCCAGCTTGTTAAATGTGAATATTGAAGCTGTTCAGTTAAGGTAAATTAAGTTAAAAGAAAAGCTGCATAGTT
This sequence comes from Perca flavescens, assembly GCF_004354835.1. Taxonomy (NCBI): domain Eukaryota; kingdom Metazoa; phylum Chordata; class Actinopteri; order Perciformes; family Percidae; genus Perca; species Perca flavescens. The sequence continues at coordinate 1,880,697 of NC_041345.1, read as the reverse complement.
CTCCTTTAACAAGACTTCAGTGTGAATCACCGCAAAAGCTCTGAGTCCTTAACTTAAATGGTTGAAGCCTTGAATGAGATGTGAAGATATTAAGCCTAAAACTGTCCGCCAATGAACAAGATGTTAAAAAGGTGAAATGAGAATAAGCTCTTGGGGAAAAGATTAAGTCTGTGGCGCCTGAAGTGGCGAGTAAAAGATGAGAAAAGGATTACAGGGAAAGGAGAATGGGGAGAATGAAAAGATACAGAAGCCGGGCATTAGAGATGAAGTCTGCTGAGAAGAATATAATAAATTAAAGGAAGATGGATAATCCAAAAAAGGCAGGACTACTTTAGAGAGGGCTGGAAATGAACCAGGCCACTGAGAAATGAAGAAAGAGGGAAGATGGAGAGATAGAAACCAAAGAGATCGGACAGAGCGGGCAGATAATGTCCATCCGATTACACATTATCCTATATCAATGTCCTCTTCTTAGTTATCAAAGAAGGCAGTCTTGCGCAGACGAAAACCTATTACAGGATTTAAGAGACCAGGCCGCAGTGAAATAAGTCTAGTCTTGTGTTGTCAGATCAGAAATTGTTTAACAACGCTTGGCCATGGTGACAGAAGGCTGAACACAGTGACGCATTGATGCTTGGATTGTTTTAAGCTTCCATTCATTCTGTAATTAAGCTCATTGTCGGGCTGAATGGCGTGGAAGCCCGTACGAGATGTTGTAGTCTTTAAACGATGCTGTTTTTTACTCAATGGGCAGCTTGTGGCTGTGAGCTGTGTTCATTGTTCATATTTTCACCACAGGCCCCGCTGAGAGAAACAACACCAAGAATCGGGGTTAAAGCAAATGTTTGGACGGAAGGCCCAGAAATGCACCGGAGCTGAAAAATCTGATGATGGTTAGTCGCTCAAGGCGCACAAGTCGACACACGGAAAAATACTTTACTTGGTTTTCGGTCGCCTGAGGATCATTAATAACATTCTAGCTTTATTGCAACTACACATTTCTTCAATCACTGGAGCCAGGGAAGGATTGCAGACTGCCAGTTGCCTGCTGGTGCTGCTTTGTTTGCGATACGACAAGAGTCAAGCAGGCGACGATTTAAATAATGAGATGCACCATGAAAGGAGCAAATGAGTAAGCAGGAGCTAAGCAAGCATGCAGGCAGGCAGACATCTTCCCTGCAGCAAAAGGAGACAAACCATGGTGGAAGGCCCTCCCCTCCTCTCCTCTCCTCTCCAGACAAGCAGCAAATTAAAGAGGATGCTGTGTTAATTAAGCACCAGCTGAACTTATTTTAGAAACCTAAAAAAATAAATAAATAAATCAGTTTAAGTGTACGCTATATTTAGAATATTTCCAGCGCTTTACCTTGCTGTCAGACAGCTCTTTACTCCTTTGACAAAAACAGTGATTTTACCTCTTAGAACACAGGATTGCTGGGACTTTGGTGAATCCAAACTCACCATTTAAAGTTTGCATATTATGCTCATTTTCAGGTTCATAACTGTATTTAGAGGATGTACCAGAATAGGTTTACATGGTTTACATTTTCAAAACAAACCACAAACCACAAACTAACTAACCGATTAAGGCAGAACAGCAACTCACATTTCTAACGATTATTTTCACGGTTGATTAATCTGTGGATAATTTTTTCGATTAATCGATTAGTTATTTTGTCTTTAAAATGTCAGAAAATGGTGAAAAATGTGGATCAGTGTTTCCCAAAAAGCCCAAAAGGTCTTGTTTTGTCCACAACTCAAAGATGTTCAGTTTACTGTCACAGAGGAAACAATCTCTCAATGCAAATCAAACCAGCTATTAGGCTAACTGAAATAAAACCATGCCAGTCTGTAGGTATGGAGAAGGGTATGTGATAATGTGGGGGGTATGGTGAAGGGTATGTGATGATGTGGGGGTATGGTGAAGGGTATGTGATGATGTGGGGGTATGGTGAAGGGTATGTGATGATTTAGGGGGTATGGTGAAGGGTATGTGATGATTTAGGGGGTATGGTGAAGGGTATGTGATGATGTGGGGGTATGGTGAAGGGTATGTGATGATGTGGGGGTATGGTGAAGGGTATGTGATGATGGGGGGGTATGGTGAAGGGTATGTGATGATGTGGGGGTATGGTGAAGGGTATGTGATGATGTGGGGGTATGGTGAAGGGTATGTGATGATGTGGGGGTATGGTGAAGGGTATGTGATGATGTGGGGGTATGGTGAAGGGTATGTGATGATGTGGGGGTATGGTGAAGGGTATGTGATGATGTGGGGGTATGGTGAAGGGTATGTGATGATGTGGGGGTATGGTGAAGGGTATGTGATGATGTGGGGGTATGGTGAAGGGTATGTGATGATGTGGGGGGTATGGTGAAGGGTATGTGATGATGTGGGGGTATGGTGAAGGGTATGTGATGATGTGGGGGTATGGTGAAGGGTATGTGATGATGTGGGGGTATGGTGAAGGGTATGTGATGATTTAGGGGTATGGTGAAGGGTATGTGATGATTTAGGGGGTATGGTGAAGGGTATGTGATGATGTGGGGGTATGGTGAAAGGTATTTGATGATGTGGGGGTATGGTGAAGGGTATTTGATGATTTAGGGGGTATGGTGAAGGGTATGTGATGATTTAGGGGGTATGGTGAAGGGTATGTGATGATTTAGGGGGTATGGTGAAGGGTATGTGATGGGTATGTGATGATGTGGGGGTATGGTGAAGGGTATGTGATGATGGGGGTATGGTAAAGGGTATGTGATGATGTGGGGGTATGGTGAAGGGTATGTGATGATGTGGGGGTATGGTGAAGGGTATGTGATGATGTGGGGGTATGGTGAAGGGTATGTGATGATGTGGGGGTATGGTGAAGGGTATGTGATGATGTGGGGGTATGGTGAAGGGTATGTGATGATGTGGGGGTATGGTGAAGGGTATGTGATGATGTGGGGGTATGGTGAAGGGTATGTGATGATGTGGGGGTATGGTGAAGGGTATGTGATGATGTGGGGGTATGGTGAAGGGTATGTGATGATTTGGGGGTATGGTGAAGGGTATGTGATGATTTAGGGGGTATGGTGAAGGGTATGTGATGATTTGGGGGTATGGTGAAGGGTATGTGATGATGTGGGGGTATGGTGAAGGGTATGTGATGATTTGGGGGTATGGTGAAGGGTATGTGATGATTTAGGGGGTATGGTGATGGTGAAGGGGGGATATGTGATGGGGGGGTATGGTGAAGGGTATGTGATGATGTGGGGGTATGGTGAAGGGATGTGATGATGGGGGGTATGGTGAAGGGTATGTGATGATGTGGGGGTATGGTGAAGGGTATGTGATGATGTGGGGGTATGGTGAAGGGTATGTGATGATGTGGGGGTATGGTGAAGGGTATGTGATGATGTGGGGGTATGGTGAAGGGTATGTGATGATGTGGGGGTATGGTGAAGGGTATGTGATGATGTGGGGGTATGGTGAAGGGTATGTGATGATGTGGGGGTATGGTGAAGGGTATGTGATGATGTGGGGGTATGGTGAAGGGTATGTGATGATGTGGGGGTATGGTGAAGGGTATGTGATGATGTGGGGGTATGGTGAAGGGTATGTGATGATGTGGGGGTATGGTGAAGGGTATGTGATGATGGGGGTATGGTGAAGGGTATGTGATGATGGGGGGGTATGGTGAAGGGTATGTGATGATGTGGGGGTATGGTGAAGGGTATGTGATGATGTGGGGGTATGGTGAAGGGTATGTGATGATGTGGGGGTATGGTGAAGGGTATGTGATGATGTGGGGGTATGGTGAAGGGTATGTGATGATGTGGGGGTATGGTGAAGGGTATGTGATGATGGGGGTATAAGGTGAAGGGTATGTGATGATGGAGGGTATGGTGAAGGGTATGTGATGATGGGGGGGTATGGTGAAGGGTATGTGATGATGGGGGTATGGTGGGGGTGATGATGGGGGGGGTATGTGATGATGTGGGGGTATGGTGAAGGGTATGTGATGATGTGGGGGTATGGTGAAGGGTATGTGATGATGTGGGGGTATGGTGAAGGGTATGTGATGATGTGGGGGTATGGTGAAGGGTATGTGATGATGTGGGGGTATGGTGAAGGGTATGTGATGATGGGGGTATGGTGAAGGGTATGTGATGATGATGGGGGTATGGTGAAGGGTATGTGATGATGGGGGTATGGTGAAGGGTATGTGATGATGGGGGGTATGGTGAAGGGTATGTGATGATGGGGGGGTATGGTGAAGGGTATGTGATGATGGGGGGTATGGTGAAGGGTATGTGATGATGTGGGGGGGTATGGTGAAGGGTATGTGATGATGGGGGTATGGTGAAGGGTATGATGATGATGGGGGTATGGTGAAGGGTATGTGATGATGGGGGGGTATGGTGAAGGGTATGTGATGATGGGGGGGTATGGTGAAGGGTATGTGATGATGGGGGGGGTATGGTGAAGGGTATGGGATGATGTGGGGGGGCCAAGGGAACTTTATCAGGATGCATAGTATCCTGGATCCATGGAATAACTGGCCTTTAAAACCTGCCTCTATGGGAATCTAACACAGGGGTGGACTGACTTATGCCCCCTCTATTTTAAGGAAGAACATTTATTTATTTATTTATTTACGATACATTATTAATTCACAAAGAAAAATGGTGTCCTTAAAGGTTGGAATTTTTCCTATTTTTTTTAATTAAGGCATTAAGATCAATTTCCTCTTTTTAGTCCACTTTAGCATGGATGTATTCACTCATGCTGTAAAATGAAGTAAATTAGTTAAAGAAGGAAGAGTTGAGATAATTAAAATAGGGCATGTTCAACAGGGGTGTATTTTTCATATGTTCAGCTTATGTTTGATAATAGAACAGCTGATATGTGGGTCTGGTACAGAAAAACATTTCTGCAGAACATAACCTTTGACTCAAACCTTTGTCTCACACTCAAACAGATGCGCCTCCTTCTGTCCATCTTTCCTTCCCTTTCTTTTTCGACTCATTCTCGCTAAATCCATTTGGTAATTGGCTCTGTGGCGGCACCATTATAAAATCCTGGCAGTGGAAGACTGCATCAAAGTCGCCTGCCACACCCAGGGCGGGACGGAGGGCGATTTACAGCCTGAACAACATCTCGTCTGCTTCGTGCTGGACCGTAAGAACAGTGTCACGCACACACACACACACACACACACACACACACACGCACGCATGCACACACGCACACACACACACACACACACACACACACACACACACACACACACACACACACACACACACATGCACAAACACACATGCATAAACACACACATGCACAAACAAACACACACACACACACACACACGCACACACACACATGCACAAACACACACATGCACAAACAAACAAACACACACATGCACAAACGCACGCACGCACAAACGCACACACAAACGCTGGCACACACACACACGCACAAACACACACACGCACACACAAACGCACAAACGCACGCACGCACACACACACATGCACAAACACACACGCAGGCACACACACGCACACACACACACACACACAGGCACACACACGCACAAACACACGCACACAGGCACACACACGCACAAACACACACACACAAACACACACGCACACATGCACACACAAACTCACGCACACAGCGCTGGACTATTACATCAGCAGTAATTTGTTACTGCGCGTGCACACACACACACACACACACACACACACACACACAGCGCTGGACTATTACATCAGCAGTAATTTGTTACTGCGCGTGCACACACACACACACACACACACACGCACACACACACACACACACACAGCGCTGGACTATTACATCAGCAGTAATTTGTTACTGCGCACACACACACACACACACACACACACACACACACACACACACACACACACACACACACACACACACACAGCGCTGGACTATTACATCAGCAGTAATTTGTTAGATCATGAGGAGGGTTGCATTCAATCCACGGCATTAAAAAGATATATCATCCCTGAGGAAAACAGCGTGACTAATGTGGGAACCAGGGAGGCTGGCTGGGGTGTGTGTGTGTGTGTGTGTGTGTGTGTGTGCGCACCTGATCGCCCGATAACGAGCTCATCCTCTCTCCTCCACCTTCGGTGGTACAATAAAAGGACTCGATACCCTTCCTCTGCCCTCTAATCCCCTACAGGGCAATATTTCTCTCGTCTTCACACAGAGACAGGGCTGGGTTGAAATAATCAATTCTCCAATCAAAATTCATATTTGTTTGTTTAAAAAAAAAAAATCCCGAAAACGATCTTTTAATATATGCCTTTTCACCATAGAGGTGGTGAATTGACCCGCCTTTTAAATTTATAATTTACAGCATACATTCTCAGAGAAACTCCTTCATATCCAAGCAAAATTGGTATTGTAACTGAAATTTCTAACCCTAACATAATTGATATCGAATCAGAAATGCTTAACCTCGTGAATCGGAATCGAATCAAGAAATCATTGGCGATACCCAGCCCTTCACAGGGAAGCCCTCGACACACACACACACACACACACACACACACACACACACACACACACACACACACACACACACACACACAAGTCTGTATCCCAATCTTTGTGGGGACATATCATTGACATAATGAGTTCCCTAGCCCCTTACCCTAACCTTAACCATCACAACTAAATGCCTAACCTTAACCCTTACCCTAACCTTAACCATCACAACTAAATGCCTAACCTTAACCCTTACCCTCACCCTAACCATAACCTAATTCTATCCCTAATCCTAAAACCAAGTCTTAACCCTCAAACAGACCTTTAAACTCGTGGGGTCCAGCATTTTTATCCCCACAAGGCTGTGCAGACCCCACAAGTATACTCTATTCTCCGGTTTTTGGACCCCACAAATATAGTAAAACAGGTACACACACACACACACACACACACACACACACACACACACACACACACACACACACACACACACACACACACACACACACACGCACACGCAATCAGCTTGCGCTCTCTGCATGCACACAGCCCTCTCACTCTGTATGCATCTCTGGCAGCAGTGATGGCAGCTCAGCGGGGACACATGCCTTATTCAGCCATGTAGCTTCCATACTCCACTGCCACCATTTTTGTTTCACTTCACTTTGCTGCATCCGCAGACGGCGAGGCAGGCAGGAGAAAGCAGCTCAGCGGCACGTGCGCACACTCACCACGTGCTCGACAAGTCTGCCTCCCTCCCCCCACTTTACCTCCACATCACGCTGAGAAATGTACCGGCAAACGAACACATGCTCTGCATCCTAATTACATGCTGCTGCACCAACTAAGGATGCTTACATTTACAGTTACGTTTCACTGAAGCATCTACAGCGAATGTTACTGTTTGAATGCTGCATACCGGTCCCAAATCATCAAAGCATCTCCAGACACAAATCGTCTTTGCAGCTGCCCAAGAAAGCCCAGAAATGGGTAAATATTATTCATGGACACAAGCTGACATCCCAACACAAATAGACATGATGTTCAAACAGCCCATAATGAGTTCTACTTTCTCCATTTGCACACTAATCAAGCTCAAATGGTCCCCGTCGCCAGTGGCATGCTGTGGGCAATCAGCTTCAAACAGCAGACACACACACACACACACACACACACACACACACACACACACACACACACACACACACACACACACACACACACACACACACACACACGCTCCTGTTCTACACGTATACACAGCTATACACACACTTCACTACACAGTTCGACATGCTCACTGACCCATTGCTGTTTTCGTAGGCAGGTAAAGTGCACTGTGTGAAAGGTGACAGCTGCCTTTCCTACAACTAAAAGCGTATGACTAAAAGTACACGTTTGATTTTGTAGGAATGTCAAGACGGGAAAAAAAGACTGACTTTAAGACAGCTGGGACTGAGTTTAATGACCACCTTACACCGAACGATTGAGATGACCGGAGCGCGCCACAACTCTAGCAAGACTCTCAGGATTACATTCCCATGTTGGAAATGTGTCTGCGACTGGAACGGGACTGATGAAGGCCTCAAGGAGCTGCCTTCTTTCTCCAACTTCAAAAGACAACTAAAAAAACATTTCTTATTAACCTATATCTGATATCAAACTGTTCTTTCATGGACTACTGGGATGTATGTGTATGATTGTATGTGTATGATATGTTGTGTATGTACTGGTGCGCTTTTTGGGTGCATTTACTCATCTGGTTCCAGGTGGTAGCTGTGTATTCTATAGTCTGTCCCACTACCCTTTCATGAATCATGGGCCCCCACCTATAAGCCTTTCTAGCTTCTTTGGGGGACCCATTCACTCTACCCAATTGATCTCATACCCCAACTGTATTATTGTAATGTTTGAAGTGGTACTGTGAATAAATAAACTAAACTAAACCGCTTGAAAAGTCGTTTGGTGTAAAGTCAGCATTAGCTGTGCATTACGTCACAAAAACAGCCAGCCAAAGAACGAGCCATAATAAAGAGTCACTGGCTTCGTCATTGTTCACCGAGTCATTTTTGCATCAACGACTAAAAAACCTAATTTAATATCGCTAAAACCTCCAGCTGAACAGGAGGAAAAAAACACTTGGGAGTGGCCTTAAATTAGATTGCTGTCATTTAGTGAACCCGCCTTTTCTCTGCTCTTTTGGCTGGTTACTGGAATCTGCTGCAGATGGAAATAAATCTACTCAGCCTTAAGAATAACACTGAGTAAATTAAATCGAGGTGTGTGTGTGTGTGTGTGTCAGAATCAGCGGAAGCAGGGTGCGTCTGATGCGGCAATTAATGTTCCTCTACCTCTGTACCACTCTGCTGATAGCAGGCCTGAATAAAGGACTGAGTGAGGTTGAAAAAGGGCAAAATCTAATTAAAGCAGGAATTTATGGCCCTGTCGAAGCACATCAAATACACAAATGCATTCGTGCACACACACACACTTAACAAAGTACGCCTGCAAGGGTACGTGGTGCTGTCAGAGGAGCCTATCGTCAGTAACGGTTATACCTCTCTCGTGGGGGATTCATATCTAGGTCTACTGCAGATAAATCCTTCTCCGGGCATCTGCGTAACACATTTTACTGACTCATGCGCTAACTACACAAAATACTGCATCAAAAGTGAACTTAGCTACACACCAACAATCCGATCTTAACCTGATTACAGCGTTAGCCTCAGCTAGATTTCAGCTCAGTCTTTTGACAAATGAGCTCATTAGTGGTTTTACTGAAACGCCCGGCGAGTCCCTTGACTAGTGTACTACGAGTAAAACGAGGGCTGCATGTGGGAGCACGAGCTGGGCATCGGCTTTACTGATGAGGGGTGAAAAGAGGCTATTGATAGGACCCATACAAGCTAATTTTGTGCACGACTTGGACTCATACAGTTCAAGGTGTATCACAGGGTGATAAGTGTCTATTACATTACTCTATCACAGTGTTAAAATACTGTTTGAATAATTTCATTATCAAATGATAGACAAGACCACTGAAATTATATTATTTTACTTGAGAACCCGACAAGGAGGCCTTCTCCGCACTACAGAATAGTACAGACAACGACCTAACGAAAAGCTCTCTACAGCTGCTTTTTATAATACAGAATGAAATGTAATAAATCAGAATACAGAGTAGATGTCGTCAATTGTTATGTTGTCAGAGTCGATGACGTCTCGCCTGTCTGGTCTGAGAGGGCCCGTATGCCCCCAGGAACACACCGTGCTTAGACAAGGACACGCAGTGGCTCCATGGTATCTTGTTTGGAGTACTCAGTATTATATTATTCTACACAAACAGAGAGAAAGTATGTAAACATACCAACAGTTAAAATAACACTGACTACGTTTACATGCACATAATAGTCCACTATTATTGAGAATGTGAAAATATTTCGGATTTGATACAAGTCACGTAAACGGCATATTTGGGTTTGATATATTCAGAATAAGGCTTTTTTTCTGAATATACTGTTTTCCGATTAAGACATGTGATATACTATGGTATTATTCGGGTTTCGGGAGTCTCAATCAGGGTTTTTACCGCTGTTTGTGACAGATTACTAGCCTAGAACTCTAGACGCAGCTTTGAGGCAGCAAATGTAATTTGCAGCCAGGGTCGGTGTAGCAACTCTCCGTTGGTTTGCCAGCTGGAAAAACCAAACTCTAGTCAGGCCAATCACATCGTGTATAGAGTGGGTGGGCGGGGCTTATGGCTGCTGCGGCTGCTGGTGAACAGAGGTCTTCTGGAAGACTCGGAGTTCAGCTTTTCTTTGAGAAAAGAACCAAAAAAAGGCTCTGAAGTCATTCTTAAAAAAGGAAGATGTGTTGGGAGTTTAAAGTTTAACCTATCAGCTAGCTTTGCTCTGATTGGTTGGAGCGCTAACCTATCGCGTGCAGAGGGAATTTGAAAGACAACAGTTTATCCCGCCGCCTCGGATTGAGCCCTGACCAATGGTGAGTTCCCAGACCTCAACATCTGGATGTGGGTCTGGCTGGTCAGGCTACCAGTTTGAGGTCTCTCGCCTGTTGACGGCTTACGGTCAGCTCTGTGGGTTGCTATGGTTGCTGTACACAAACCAACCAGCCAATAGTTTGCAGATTTGCAAAAGAAGGAGAAACACTACTACTACTACTACTACTTTTAAACATTATCAAAGACTTCATATCAACAGGTTTTTGAAAATATCCAAACATCGCAAAGGCAATGTTTTCAAGCAGGTGTTTTAAGGAATGAAAGAAGGAGGACTTGTTTGTCAAACAAGTCCACCACCGGTGGAAAACTTTGGAAAAATATCCTATTTTTGCACGGCTGCATGTAAAAAAGTGGAATATTAGTGGAATATTCACTTTCATTAGCCATGTACAGAGCTTAGTCAAACATGTAAACGTAGTCAGTGTGGTGTGGGAGTGCTGATCTTAAAGTGATGGTTCGGAGTAATTTCACCCTAGGGTCCTTGGGGCACCATGACCTCGAGCCAAACACCCCCCCAGCAGCTTTTTTTACCTGGGTCTAACATTGGGAGAGTTAGCGTTATCAGCTGAATAGCTTAGTGCAGGCGCTAATGGATCAAACTGAGCATTTTGTAAGTAAAGGTAAAGATACTTTATTTGTCACATACAGTACAGGCCAAAAGTTTGGACACACCTTCTCATTCAATGTGTTTCCTTTTTATTTTCATGACTATTTACATTGTAGATTCTCACTGAAGGAATCAAAACTATGAATGAACACATATGGAATTATGTACTTAACAAAAAAGTGTGAAATAACTGAAAACATGTCTTATATTTTAGATTCTTCAAAGTAGCCACCCTTTGCTTTTTTTATTAATAAGGGAAATAATTCCACTAATTAACCCTGACAAGGCACACCTGTGAAGGTAAAACCATTTCAGGTGACTACCTCATGAAGCTCATTGAGAGAACACCAAGGGTTTGCAGAGTTATCAAAAAAAGCAAAGGGTGGCTACTAATAATGCCCAAAATCATACCAAACTTCTACAAGTAGTACAAATAGGTTGAGTACTCATAAAACAATGGATTGGAAAGTTTGTAAGTACACCAGGAATTTATTTAAATAACACTTGCCTGCTGGCTTCTGCTCTCTGCTGCTACCGGCAGTAAGACGAGCGCTTAGGGACCGTCTACAAATTACAACACCGAAAAGAGATACAACAAAAATATGGTGAAATTACTCCCAACCATCACTTTAACTCTTAATAGTGTTGATTTGCGTTTGCTGATTTTGCTGTGTGGCATTTTAGAGTCAAAGAAGTGGTGAGCGGTGTTACATGCTCCACAGAGAACTGGGTGAACACGTAAAGTTCGTCAGCAGTTATGAATGAAATCACCACGACAGTTCATAATCGTCCCACAATGAGCGCTCTGTGCTACAGCGGTGATTACTAACATGCCCTTGTGTAACACTTCCTAATTAGACGTTTGCACATCAACCATTGTATAAAGCTGTAATCTGTGTGTAATCTCAACAATCCAGCTGCTGCCCGTGGATCGTGGAGTGTGTGTCTGTGTGGGGGTGACCTAAGGGATTTTGGTGTGAAATGCCTTGCTGTCAGGAGGAAGGAAGTGGCTGGCAACTCAGTATGAATGTCATGTTAGTCTATTGACAATGACTAAATAGAGAAGAATAGCAGAAATTATACCTGCGATGGCTTCTTTTAGCTTTAGTGTGTTACGCAAGTTTATTCCATACCTCAATCAGTGCTGTCATCTACAGTACAGGCCAAAAGTTAGGACACACCTTCTCATTCAATGTGTTTCCTTTTTATCTTCATGACTATTTACATTGTAGATTCTCACTGAAGGCATCAAAACTATGAATGAACACATATGGAATTATGTACTTAACAAAAAAGTGTGAAATAACTGAAAACATGTCTTATATTTTAGATTCTTCAAAGTAGCCACCCTTTGCTTTTTTATTAATAAGGGAAATAATTCCACTAATGAACCCTGACAAAGCACACCTGTGAAGGTAAAACCATTTCAGGTGACTACCTCATGAAGCTCATTGAGAGAACACCAAGGGTTTGCAGAGTTATCAAAAAAAGCAAAGGGTGGCTACTTTGAAGAATCTAAAATATAAGACATGTTTTCAGTTATTTCACACTTT
>NC_041345.1:1832993-1862993 GCF_004354835.1 Perca flavescens | reverse complement strand
CCTAAATGACCGGTATCTACCGGACCGAATAGCAACGCGGTTTCGGTGCCAATTAAATGCCTTCTACGCTGCTCTCTGATGCTCTGAAACAGAAGTTAGAGGCAACAAGAGCATCGCTGGACATGACGCTAGTTAACACTACACTCGACAGCAGCTAATATTAGCCTACCGTTAGCTAGTTTACACTACACTCGACAGCAGGTAACGTTAGCCTACCGTTAGCTAGTTAACACTACACTCGACAGCAGGTAACGTTAGCCTACCGTTAGCTAGTTAACACTACACTCGACAGCAGGTAACGTTAGCCTACCGTTAGCTAGTTAACACTACACTCGACAGCAGGTAACGTTAGCCTACCGTTAGCTAGTTAACACTACACTCGACAGCAGGTAACGTTAGCCTACCGTTAGCTAGTTAACACTACACTCAACAGCAGGTAACGTTAGCCTACCGTTAGCTAGCAGCTGGATTAAACACGGTTAAAATGCTGACAGCTAAACGGTGTAAAGAGTGTCTGGATTTCACTGGAGAGGACTCCAACAGTAAAATACCCTATTTCCCTATTTTTTAACAAGTATTGGTTTAGGCACCGGCACCGTTTTAAAAAGTATTGTTTTAGCACCGGTATCGGCAAAAGCCCAAATGATACCCAACCCTAGTTATAACGTTAAAGTTAGACCCTACAATTCCTATCTATTTGGTAATTTATTTGAATTTGCTGCTGTTCTGGAGCAAATTTGCTGATTTGTTAGCAAATCATTGGCAAGGCTTCTAAGAAAAGGAGCCCACTTATACCACTGTTGCCTGGAGGATGTTTCAGACATGTGTGTGCTCGTACAGTACATGCACGGAGACACACACACTCTCTAGAAAGGGCGAGGCTGCAATTCTACACAAAAATCAAACCTACCTGGTTGTCTTGGAAACTGCGGGCTTGGGCGAGGCAGCAGAGCTAGGCTTGCTGGGAGTTGCAGAAGCAGTCTTAGGAGCTGGAGGAGTGGAGGGAACAGGAAAGGAGAGGAAACATGATCGGAGAGGATACAAGGAGAGGAGAGGAAACAGGACAGGATAGGAAGGAGGAGAGAAAACAGGAGAGGAGACAGGAGAGGAGGAATCAAAAAGTAGAGAAAACGAGACAAGAGGGAAGGAGAGGAAATGGGACAAGAGGAAAGGAAAAGAGAGGAAACAAGACAAAAGGAGAGGAAACAAAGAGACAAGAGGAAACAGGACAGGATTTGAAAGAGAGAAAACAGGACAGGAGACAGGAGAGAAGACAGGAGAAGAGGAATCAAAAAGGAGTAGAGAAAACGAGACGAGAGAGAAGGTGAGGAAATGGGACAAGAGGAGAGGAAACGAGACAAAACAAGACGAGAGGAGAGAAGAGAGTAGGGGATACAAAGAGAGGAGAGGAGACAAGGAAAGGAAAAGCAAAGAAACATGTAAAGAACAGTATTATATAGCATATAATATAGTACCATATATCCCAGATATAGGTCATGTGATTAGGATCTAGGGCAGATGTATTTGTAGATTAGCAGAAGCCACTCTGCCGTGTGTAATGTGTGCTGAATCCATCCTGTGTGCATCTATCCGCATGTCATCACATTACAGTGAACGCTCCTCATTAGAGTGGAGCTGTGAAAACATTTCATGCTACGCTTACTGTGGGTTGGCCTTTTCCCACACAGTCTACATTCTAGAGATGCACCGATAGACCGGCCGGTTACCGGAACTGGCCGGTTTTCAAGTGCTCGGCCATGACCTATGACATACAGTACAGGCCAAAAGTTTGGACACACCTTCTCATTCAATGTGTTTCTTTATTTTCATGACTATTTACATTGTAGATTCTCACTGAAGGCATCAAAACTATGAATGAACACATTATGGAATTATGTACTTAACAAAAAAGTTTGAAATAACTGAAAACGTGTCTTATATTTTAGATTATTCAAAGTAGCCACCCTTTGCTTTTTTTATTAATAAGGGAAATAATTCCACTAATTAACCCTGACAAAGCACACCTGTGAAGGTAAAACCATTTCAGGTGACTACCTCATGAAGCTCATCGAGAGAACACCAAGGGTTTGCAGAGTTATCAAAAAAAGCAAAGGGTGGCTACTTTGAAGAATCTAAAATATAAGACATGTTTTCAGTTATTTCAAACTTTTATAATTCCATATGTGTCTTATATTTTAGATTCTTCAAAGTAGCCCCCCTTTGCTTTTTTTGATAACTCTGCAAACCCTTGGTGTTCTCTCAATGAGCTTCATGAGGTAGTCACCTGAAATGGTTTTACCTTCACAGGTGTGCCTTGTCAGGGATAATTAATGGAATTGATTCCCTTATTAATAGAAAAGCAAAGGGTGGCTACTTTGTAGAATCTAAAATATAAGACATGTTTTCAGTTATTTCACACTTTTTTGTTAAGTACATAATTCCATATGTGTTCATTCATAGTTTTGATGCCTTCAGTGAGAATCTACAATGTAAATAGTCATGAAAATAAAAAGGAAACACATTGAATGAGAAGGTGTGTCCAAACTTTTGGCCTGTACTGTATGCCGGTCAACGCTGCAATTAACTGACAACATAAGTTACACGAGTTACAGTTCTCAAGGATGCCACAGCACAGTCTCTTTTTTGTTTATCTCAACTTTTTTTTCATTAACCTGCAACATGTTCACATTCTTCAGCGTGTGGTCAGAAGATAACAAGTTTGCAATATGCAACACCTGCAAGGAGACAGTAGGGCGTGGAGGGACCACACCAAAAACCAGAATCACTTTTTTCTTTAGTGTGATATTAGATGTGAAAAGAAGGAAATGGTTCTAACGTTGCTCTTTAGATGTGTGTGGATGTCCCACAGCAGGAGTCATTTATATAGTTCTATTTTATAGTGATCCATTATCTGTTCAACAACGTCTTCTATTAAAGAAAAGATAGAAAATACATATTTGCGTGTGCTGTGAAAGTGGTTAGAAAAGATGAAATCGGAATCGGCTAAAATCGGTATCGGCTGCCCTAACTCAAAGAAAATCGGAATCGGCCTAGAAAGTTGTAATTAGGGCTGTCCTCGACTAAAGAACTTCTTAGTCGACTAACACTTATATGATTTTGTCGACTAATCGATTAGTTGATTTAATTGACAGAGCTGTGAGCTTTGAGAGGTGGTTAAGACTAGAAAAGCACAATATAAATGTAGTTAATTAACCATCTGTAAAACTGAGTTTCTCCACAATTAATCCTGCAAAAGCACCACTTTAAATCTTGTGTTTACCATAAATGTGCTCAGAAGTTTCTTGGAAATGAGTAATTAAGCATGAATAAGCATAAAAAATGACTAATCGACTAAAGAAATCTTAGTCGACTGAGACCAAAACCACCGATTAGTCGACTAATCGACTAAGAGGTGGCAGCCCTAGTTGTAATTGGTGCATCTCTACTACATTCTGATTGCTCTTTCTAACATTTTGCACCAACCTGGGGCCTTTTTAGCAGCAGCTGCAGAGCTGCTGGTTTTGACACCATTAGCAGTTGCGGGTGTGGTCTTCTTGGCTGCCGTTGTTCCGGTCATCGACTTTGCGCCATTGGTGGCTGGGGGGGCGGTGGCCCCTGTGGCTTTCTTCTCACCCACTTTGCTCTTGGAGGCTGGGACTGTGGTCGTGGTTGTTGGTTTTTTGGACAGAGCTGGTGTCTGGGTGCTCTTTTTGATCGCAGCAGCAGGCGTGGTCTTCTTAGCCACTCCGTTGGTCTGGGGCTTAGACGTGCCGTTTGAGAGGCGGCTCTGGGCCGTGTTGGGCCGCGATGCGGTCTTGGTTGGGCTGGTGGGGCCAGGCTTTGTCTTGGCCGTGGCCTTGTTGGTAGTCTTGGCTTTGGAGTCTCCCGAAGGCTCGTTACAGGGCTTTGCAGCGGGGGTTTCCTTGGTCTGGTCTGGCTGGGGCTCCAGCTGACCAGACTCTCCTACGGCTTGCTGTGGCATCCCCTCCTCCGCTGGACTGGCTGCCTGGTTGGGCTCCTGTCCTACGGCTGGTGCTGCCTCATTTACTAGGTTGGATTCCAATGTTTCCATTGGCCCCAGCGCTGCCGTGGAAACCCCATCCGGCTTCATCTCCCCTTGAGTGGTAGTGGTCTGTCTCTGCACGGCAGGGCTGACTTCAATCTCACAAGGTGGACACAGGTCTACAGGCGTTGTGGAGACAGCAGGGTCTGGTCTGGAGAGAGACAGGATAACGTACAGTTAGTCGGCAACAGCAAGACCAGACATGAAAAGCAGTTTGCTGTCTCTCCAATCAGTAAACAAGGCACCAGGAATGTTGTTGACCCTAGGAATCAGATGCTGTCTGGCTTGGATCTTCTTACATCATCACACACGCATACAGAAATCTTTTTATGCAAACGAATAAGTGTTAGCAGGCAAACTGACTGTAGAACAGACAGAAATGGAACGGGATGTGCCATTAAATTGTATAAACCCAAGAGAGGACTGAAGCTTATCTAGGACAATGTGACCCACAGAGGAAGACATTCAGGCTAGATCAACACATTTCATGTTATGTTTTGTCTCAGGGACCACAGAAGGAGGGGCAGAGAAGGACATGTCTACTGCAGAGAAACAACACATTCTACAAATAGCCTTCATTCATTTCAATGCCAACCGCAGTGCAGTGGCAAATGGTCCCTTCTGTGATACTAAAAAGCTCAGTGACACACTTGGCCAGCGTAGCTGCTACTGGTTGGCTTCTTTCTTTTTTTTTCTTGGTACAAAATGGCATCGGAGTCACTAGTGTGGAAGACTAGCTTTCTGGGATAGTACACTTAAGAGAGCATAGAAAGCTTAAGCACGCAAACTGCACACACACACACTTGCACACGTTTGTATGTGCCACCTGTAATATTGTTAAGATACGCAACTTTTTAATTTGCACATGGGGTACGAAAAAGCCAGGAAAGCCTGCTTCACACTATTAGGCTAACATGGTCATAAAAAGAAAAGTAGGGTGAGGTGAGAAAAAGGCTTGGATGTATTTGCTAAGTGGGTCAAGGCATGTACAATAAACCCAAAGATAGGCAGACAGTTTGACTCATGGGCCGCAAACAGAGCATTCAGAGACGTGAGCAATGGAGGACAAGAAGTGGGACGTGAGGCATACGAGGCCCCGATAAAGGGCAACCACGTGTAATAGGAGCTGTCGTACGCTGTCTGCATCAATACTAGACAACTGTCTCTGTTTATTGTTTCCTCGGCTACTTGCAAATGGAAGGAGGAGAGGAAATGTATAGGTTTTTACAAGTTTGAGAGAAGCAGAGGCGGGAAGTGTGTGTGGGTGTGGGGGGGGGTGGCAGGAAACTGGGTTGTCAAAGTTTACAAACAGAGCAAGGAGCCGGCTGTGCAAGAGGCTAAGTGGGGAAACAAACTCGGAGGCAGCCCAGAGGAAGAGGCTTGGCCCGCGGAGCATGGGAACAGACAGAGAAGTTGGGACAGAGCGAGAAAAGAGAACGGGAAAAAAAACAAGTCGTAAAATGAGCTCACTATTGGCTGATCTTTGCCAGTCCCACTCTAAAATCCAGACAACACTAGTCATCCCAGTTTCCACTGACCTAAACGTGCACACACACACTCACTGTCCTATTTCGAGAATAGGACAGACATCATCTTTATGCCGCTAGCTTCCTGGAAACCATTCCCGCACACTCTTCCTTGTCTTTCTTTTTTCCCTCTCTTCCGTCATCCTTTACTCATCTTCTGAACTAAATCTCACATGTCAAAAAAGGTCTTCTTTCAATCTCCAACGATTCTCCCTTCCCTCCAAACATTTCCCTCCCCCACCACCACCACCACCACTCTCCTTCCATCCCTCTGTTCTCTGTTTGCCTTTGCACAGATGGCCGGAGCAGCTGAGCATGTATCCCAAACAGCACATAAGAACAGATACCCAGAGCTAGCTAGTGCAGAGGGAGACGACTGGTAGCAACGAGAAGGGATTCATGCCGCTCCCTTCAGTCTCAGGGGGATGTTAAATGCCAGCGAGGCCTTTAAAATGTGGACAGTTGGCTTAATGATGTTACTACCCACAACCAGTCACAGTTTTTAGGAGACAGGCTGGACACTTGTGTGAGTGAGAAAGGGGAAACAGTAAGATGGAGATGCGTTCCAGTCACAGCCTTTTGCAGCCATTTCACTATCAGACTATCAGACACATATTGCAGTTTAATTAATAATGGCAGATTTATCACTTAAAATATTTAGTAATGTTTGAAACAATGGGTCCCTGATGCCTGACAGAGAGACATGAAGCAGCTTCTCATTACTGTCGCTAGCAGACTCTATCAGCTGCTAATGTTAATTAGTTTGTTTTAATTGCCTCCAGCTTAGGCCTGCACGATTCGGGGAAAAATATGAATCACGTTTGATATCACGATTCTCTGCCACGATTTCTTTCTCAAGAAGTGTAATGTGTATTGCACACATGAACCATGACAAAACTTATTAGCAGTACCAAACCGATAGCACATTGTGCATCACCACAAGCCTGTAAACATAGAGGCTTCAATGAATAAAGAAAATAAAGTACAAACTGGCCATTTAAGTACAGTAGGCTACCAAAAATAGTGACATATAACAAATTGAACTAAATATTGCCCTGAATCGGTTGAATCCAGGCTACTTTATGCAAATGAGGAGCTGTCGCTCAGCTCGCCGCCTCTCAAAATCTGACGAAAATCTTTGTCGATCAAAAAAACTGACAGATTCAGCAGCTGCACGGCCTATTTCTCTCTTAAAATGTTTTCAGAAATACGTTTCAGTGAACAATTTTCGTCAAATATGAAATACAATTGTCTGTCCTTGTCTTTTGTGTGTGTGTTTTGTCAAGAAATTATAGTGTATGTTTAGTTTTCGTTTTAGAATTTGTATTTTTCATTTGTTTATGATGTTATGTGTATGTATTATTGCATTGTCAAAGTTACAAGTGAGTTGTAAGGACCTCCGGAAGAAAAGCACCTGCAATGCAAGAGCTAATGAGGATCCTAAATAAACAAACAAATACGAGATTGTATTCCTATGAGCTGCCATTATGGTCGGTTTGGAAATTCGGGAGCAGCCAGACCCCACGTGACGCGTTCGTCCAATCAGCTGCCATGTGTAGCGTTCGTCACGCTCATCCCGCCCGTCATTTCCGGTAAGTGTTTTAACATAAGTGTCCCTTTTGGGACAATACTGACCATCGAAAGTGAGCACTACAGCAGTAAGTGCACATAAGCAGTGTACTGTCTGAAGTATGCAAAATGAGACAAAGCTTAAATCATCTGGCCAGGCTGTTCACTGCAGAGAGAGAGAGAGAGAGAGAGAGAGAGAGAGAGAGAGAGAGAGAGAGAGAGAGAGAGAGAGATGAATCCTAATTGCATGGCTGCAGCCAGAAGAACATTTCTCTTTCTCTTGCACTTCTCTGTCTGGCTCTAGTGCTCACTCAGCCGGCCTTGCGTCATTAGGACCATCAGTCAGCGTTAAGCATAAACAGGCTAGCAACCAGGACAGGAACATACTTTTTTATCTACTCTCAAAACTGGAGGTGGGGGGGCGGTGGATTTAAGATCCATCAAGACACTTCAACTATTTCAGCTGCCAGATAAACAGAAATGGCAGTTAAAAATGCTGTTAGTCTGCTGCCAAAGTGAATTTCCCACAACGGCACTCACCCCCAATGACCCCGTACACACATTTCTCATGATTTCCCTTTTCTTATCATCTCTTCCTCATCAATTTCCTACTTTAAACATTTCTGCTTCAGTAATTGTTACCACCATACAGAAATCTGAACTAATTTATAAGATATAAAGTGTATTTATACATTTGTAAGGCTTTGGACTGACATCATTGTTTACTCTGTGTGCTGCAACAGCTTTATATTTTATTGAGTTTCATCCCTAATGCTGTGGCACTCCCAACTGAAGCATTTAACCCATTAAAGCTATTACAAGTTTTCATTAAACCTAATTAGATTGAAGAGTTACTCCCTTGCCAATGGACTGAGTGAGCTGCTGCATGTGGTGAGAGATAAAATAGATATTCAGCCTAAATGTTTGCCTAGAGCTCCCATATTCTGCTCATTTTCAGGTTCATAATTGTATTTTGAGGTTGTACCAGAATAGACATAATAAACATTTACATGGTTTAATTTTCAAAAAACACCATATTTTTGTTGTACTGCACATTGCTGCAGCTCCTCTTTTCACCCTGTGTTCAGGTCTCCGTTTTAGCTACGGAGTGAGACATCTCAACTTCTGTACTATCTTTGTTTGTAGTCGCACATGTGCAATAGCTAGGTAAGGATCATGTCAGCTAGCTCCATAGACAGTAAAAGAAAGGCTGTTTCTCCAACTTCAGTCAGTTCCAAGGCAGGATCAGCTGGGAGACTTCTTCTAAACCAGGGAGCACATGGAAGTAGTTCTTTTGGAGATTATGGTGAACTAGTGTGTGTTGTAGCACTGCTTTGCCATTGAGCCAGTTCGTTTCGGCTAGTGATGTAGAAAGCCGTGCAGATTTTAACCGGCTCACCAGGAGACTGAAGGCAGGACACATTCAGAAACCGGATCTCACTCACACACCATGGATGGATTTTATCAAAGTTTGTATGTGTGTGGAAGCACCAGAGACACAAAGTAACACCCCAAATCACCAGAAAAAGTGATTTTTTTCATAATATGGGCACTTTAAATGGTCTATATCGACTGTGTTCCACTTTCGGGATTGCTCCGGTGCCGCCTCAGATCTCTGCAGGGTAAATCCAGACAGCTAGCTAGACTATCTGTCTGTCTGTCTGTCTGTCTGTCTGTCAACTAGCTAGACTATCTGTCCAATCTGAGTTTTCTGTTGCAAGACTAAAACTACTTTTGAACGTACACGTTCCACCAAAACAAGTTCCTTCCTGAGACTATTTAACAGAGGCACCGTGGCTCCGTCCGGAGCTTAGCCCCGCCCACGATGATTGTGATTGGTTTAAAGAAATGCCAATGAACCAGAGCACGTTTCACTAGCATCTCGGGAATGCTGTGTGGACTAGCCAGACCTTCCTCTGCAGCGCTGTGGAGGAAGGTCTGGCAATGCGAGACTACTTAAATGGTAAATGTTACTAAACACTGTACAGCTGAACAGCTGTTAACAGATGATTACAAAAGTTACATTTGCAAGTTACGATCCTCAGTAATCGTTTTAATCCACTTATTAGTGGTATTTTTTTACCGCCTGCTTCACTTTCATACAATTACACACATCTGCACCGTAGCGCTTTGTGGCACAACTCTAGTTTCATCCATTAAGCAGATATAACGGTTTGCTGGGTCATTGGCACCTCAACTACAGCTGCTGATGGTTGATTTCACTCACTCAAGGGAGGTTACAATGGGATAACATTACCATATGTTACATTAGACAATGCTACACTGGAGTTACATTACTCAAGTCTGGGGCTGCATCAATTTGTGCAATTAACAAATCGCGAAAGCTTGCCACATATCGCGAAAGACACTCAAGAGATTTTTTTGTGTTAGTTGAAAGAAAATATAAGTAGAAAACTGCACTTTAAAATGTAACTGTCATCCTTTTTTTTTTTAAATAGTGCCATTTGTATTCAATTTAATGTGGGTGGGGGGTCCATGCCTTTTCACCTGTAGTCTACCGACACGATGGATAAAGTGTGGCTAGGTAAGATTCACCTTACATACAAATGTTTTAAAGCTGAATCAAGGGAAAACCCAGATTGGCTCCCGGAAAATCCTAATACCATTTTTGGTCCCGCCAAGGCTGAAAGGCTGTAACACACAAGCTGGCGTTTGCAACCCATAAGGGACACAACGGCTTGTCAGTTAGTGCACACTGATTCCAAACAGATGGCTTTGTCAGCTACATTAGGTCCATTTCAAAACACTCAGGCACAGTGTGTGCACAGCGTGAAATGTTTAGAACATTAAATTGCCTAATCTGAAGATAATTGCTGGTCAAGCAACATCAAACATCCTCCTGTGACCCGAGCAACAAACAAATACACACAAAGGGATCTGTAGGAGAAGAACTACTTCAACAGGCTGCAGTCCTCACCTTTAAAAACAATAGCTGGAGATAGAACAGAGTAGCAGGGAAGTGGAGTGGGAGTCTCGCGCCGGTATCCCCCTAGGTTTGCCAGATTTTTATTTATTTTTTTCGGTACATTTTTGAATGTAGTTGACTTTGCAAAAATGTGTTTGTTGGCCTTCAGAAATGTGTCCGAGTCGTGTGGTTGCAGCTTCCAAGCAGCATCCCACTCCACATTCCCTGCAAGCCTGAATGATGAGCTGCACAGTAACTGAGAACAAAGGAAAACCATACGAACACACACACACACACACAGCCAGACATACACAGAGACACACACACACACACAGCCAGACATACACAGAGACACACACACACACACACACACACACACACACACACACACACACACACACACACAGCCAGACACACAGAGAGACACACACACACAGCCAGACATACACAGAGACACACACACACACACACAGCCAGACATACACAGAGAGACACACACACACACACACACACACACACACAGCCAGACATACACAGAGAGACACACACACACAGCCAGACATACACAGAGACACACACACACACACACACACACACACACACACACACACACACAGCCAGACATACACAGAGAGACAGACAACACATAGAGACACAGTCACACACACACACACACAGCCACACATACACAGAGACACACACACACACACACACACACACAGCCAGACATACAGAGAGACACACACACACAGCCACACATACACAGAGAGACACACACACACACACACACACACACACACACACACACAGACACACACACACACAGCCAGACATACACAGACACACACACACACACACACACACACACACACACACACACACACAGACAGACACAGAGACACACACACACACACAGCCAGACATACACAGAGAGACACACACAGAGACACACACACACACACAGCCAGACATACACAGAGAGACACACACAGATACATACATACACCCACACACACACACAGAGAGAGACAAACGCACAGACACACACACACACACACACACAGAGAGAGAGAGACACACACACACACACACACACTATGATAATATGCTGGTCTGAGCATTTTTATAGACTACATTGAAATTAATAGCCTTTGTTTCTACTGGGTTTAATGCTGTTCTCTTTCTTATACTTATTTAAACTTAAGTTAATCCTATATATCCTTAAGTTAATATATATATATATATATATATATATATATATATATATATATATATATATATATATATATACACACACACACATATATATATATATATATATATATATTTATTTTTTATTTATTTATTTTTTCTCTCAGATTAATTAATCGAAATTAACGCGTTATTTTGACAGCCCTAATATATATATATATATATAATCTGAGAAAAAAAATAAAATATATATATATATATGTGTGTGTGTGTTACTTATGTACATTAAGTATTGTGTAGCTAAGTTCAGCATTTTCCATTACTTGACATTTTAATGTTATCTCATACAAAAGGTGCCTTTCTTGTTTTTATATCATTACTATTGAAAAGATTATGTGACGCATTGCTTTTAGGGAAATGCTGTTTATGTCAGTTGTTGTTGTTGTCATTTTTAATTATACTTAATAGGCCTCAGGCAGTAAGCTAATGATGGGCAAGCCAGCTCTGCAAGGTGAGATCATCCTCCGAGGCATCATCCCTTCCTACTACCCACACTGGGACACACGCAAAATGTGTGTGTATCCCTGACACACAACAGTGTTTGGGCCTTTACTGTCAATAACTGGAAGGCATCCAGCTCCACTGAGGGATCTAAGCTTTTCTTACTGTCTAGACATTAAAACGCCATATATGAATAATCAGGTCATCAGCATATTTAAAAAGAAAACTGTTACTTTGACCCCATTTTTGCACCAAGTACAATCTACCACTGTGTGTGTGTGTGTGTGTGTGTGTGTGTGTGTGTGTGTGTGTGTGTGTGTGTGTGTGTGTGTGTGTGTGTGTGTGTGTGTGTGTGAACAGGCCTGTTTATAATACAGCAGGAGCTTACATTTACAGAACTGCCAACAGGAAAATACAACATTTCTGAATTTTAAAAAACAATAAAACAAACAGTTTCATGATGCACATAAAAATTAAGGGTTATGGAGCTAAAACATTAAGTTAGGGCTATGCAATTAATCAAATTTGGTCACAATTTCGCTTTTGGCTCACAAAAACAATGTAATGAAGAAGAAAAAAAAAATTGTTGCACATTACATTTTGCAAGTTATCTCTTATTTTGTCTTGTGTTCTGACACACACACACACTTTCACCTCCTCTCGAAGGCTAAACTCACTCAGCCAACATTTAAAGGGGAATTCAAAAAGTTCAAATGGGAAAAGTATTAATGGGAAATTTCACAGTTCAAGGTGTTTTCACTGTTGGTTCGTTTAAAGCGCCCATATTATGCTCATTTTCAGATTCATAATTGTATTTTAAGGTTGTACCAGAATAGGTTTACATGGTTTAATTTTCAAAAAAACATCATATTTTTGTTGTACTGCACATTGCTGCAGCTCCTCTTTTCACCCTGTGTTCAGGTCTCTGTTTTAGCTACAGAGTGAGACCTCTCAACTTCTGCACATGCTCAGTAGCTAGGTAAGACTACATGCTCAGTAGCTAGGTAAGGACTACATGCTCAGTAGCTAGGTAAGGACTACATGCTCAGTAGCTAGGTAAGGACTACATGCTCAGTAGCTAGGTAAGACTACATGCTCAGTAGCTAGGTAAGGACTACATGCTCAGTAGCTAGGTAAGGACTACATGCTCAGTAGCTAGGTAAGACTACATGCTCAGTAGCTAGGTAAGGACTACATGCTCAGTAGCTAGGTAAGACTACATGCTCAGTAGCTAGGTAAGACTACATGCTCAGTAGCTAGGTAAGACTACATGCTCAGTAACTAGGTAAGACTACATGCTCAGTAGCTAGGTAAGACTACATGCTCAGTAGCTAGGTAAGGACTACATGCTACATGCTCAGTAGCTAGGTAAGACTACATGCTCAGTAGCTAGGTAAGGACTACATGCTCAGTAGCTAGGTAAGACTACATGCTACATGCTCAGTAGCTAGGTAAGGACTACATGCTACATGCTCAATAGCTAGGTAAGACTACATGCTCAGTAGCTAGGTAAGACTACATGCTCAGTAGCTAGGTAAGGACTACATGCTCATGTAGCTAGGTAAGGACTACATGCTACATGCTCAATAGCTAGGTAAGACTACATGCTCAGTAGCTAGGTAAGGACTACATGCTACATGCTCAGTAGCTAGGTAAGACTACATGCTCAGTAGCTAGGTAAGGACTACATGCTCAGTAGCATGACTACATGCTACATGCTCAGTAGCTAGGTAAGGACTACATGCTACATGCTCAGTAGCTAGGTAAGACTACATGCTCAGTAGCTAGGTAAGACTACATGCTCAGTAGCTAGGTAAGACTACATGCTCAGTAGCTAGGTAAGGACTACATGCTACATGCTCAGTAGCTAGGTAAGACTACATGCTCAGTAGCTAGGTAAGGACTACATGCTCAGTAGCTAGGTAAGGACTACATGCTCAGTAGCTAGGTAAGGACTACATGCTCAGTAGCTAGGTAAGGACTACATGCTCAGTAGCTAGGTAAGGACTACATGCTCAGTAGCTAGGTAAGGACTACATGCTCAGTAGCTAGGTAAGACTACTTGCTCAGTAGCTAGGTAAGACTACATGCTCAGTAGCTAGGTAAGGACTACATGCTCAGTAGCTAGGTAAGGACTACATGCTCAGTAGCTAGGTAAGGACTACATGCTCAGTAGCTAGGTAAGGACTACATGCTCAGTAGCTAGGTAAGGACTACATGTTCAGTAGCTAGGTAAGGACTACATGCTCAGTAGCTAGGTAAGGACTACATGCTCAGTAGCTAGGTAAGACTACATGCTCAGTAGCTAGGTAAGGACTACATGCTCAGTAGCTAGGTAAGACTACATGCTCAGTAGCTAGGTAAGGACTACATGCTCAGTAGCTAGGTAAGACTACATGCTCAGTAGCTAGGTAAGGACTACATGCTCAGTAGCTAGGTAAGGACTACATGCTCAGTAGCTAGGTAAGGACTACATGCTCAGTAGCTAGGTAAGGACTACATGCTCAGTAGCTAGGTAAGACTACATGCTCAGTAGCTAGGTAAGGACTACATGCTCAGTAGCTAGGTAAGGACTACATGCTCAGTAGCTAGGTAAGGACTACATGCTCAGTAGCTAGGTAAGGACTACATGCTCAGTAGCTAGGTAAGACTACATGCTCAGTAGCTAGGTAAGGACTACATGCTCAGTAGCTAGGTAAGACTACATGCTCAGTAGCTAGGTAAGGACTACATGTTCAGTAGCTAGGTAAGGACTACATGCTCAGTAGCTAGGTAAGGACTACATGCTCAGTAGCTAGGTAAGGACTACATGCTCACAGCTAGGTAAGACTACATGCTCAGTAGCTAGGTAAGGACTACATGCTCAGTAGCTAGGTAAGGACTACATGCTCAGTAGCTAGGTAAGGACTACATGCTCAGTAGCTAGGTAAGACTACATGCTCAGTAGCTAGGTAAGACTACATGCTCAGTAGCTAGGTAAGGACTACATGCTCAGTAGCTAGGTAAGGACTACATGCTCAGTAGCTAGGTAAGACTACATGCTCAGTAGCTAGGTAAGGACTACATGCTCAGTAGCTAGGTAAGGACTACATGCTCAGTAGCTAGGTAAGGACTACATGCTCAGTAGCTAGGTAAGGACTACATGCTCAGTAGCTAGGTAAGGACTACATGAGCTAGCTAGCTGTTTCTCCAACTTCTGTCAGTACAAAACAGGATTAGCCGGAAGACTTCTTCTAAACAAGAGCGCACTTCACACTTAGCGTGGAATACCTGCAGAACAGAGACATGGAAGTAGTTCTATACAATTTATTTTGTAGATTAGGTTGAACTTGTGTGTGTTGTAGCAGCGTATTGCCATTGAGAACGAGCTAGCATGCTAACGGTTAGCCCCCTGGTTTCGGCTAGTGATGTAGAAAGCCGTGCAGATGTTGACCAGCTCACCAGGAGACTGAAGGCAGGACACATTCAGAAACCGGATCTCACTCAGAACACCATGGATGGGTTTTTTCAAAGTCTGTATGTGTGTGGAAGCACCAGAGACACAAAATAAATCCCAGAAAAAGTGATTTTATTTTCATAATATGGGCCCTTTAACTGTTTCTACTGTTTCTTTCAACGAGTAATCGTGTTAAATAATCGTGATTTCAATTTTGACCAAAATATTTGTGATGAATTTTGCTCTCGGGTTGTGCTGCTGCTTGTTCAGGTCTGATCACATGCACCGTCGGTGAGAAACAACAGACTCTTCTCCGTCTCTACACAAAGGCCGAAATCAAAGTGCTCCCGCTCGTCCACTCACTTTTTAGCCAACCAAGCGCCCACAGCCGTGCATCAATCGCTGTGGTAGAAAAGTCTGCTGTGCTTTCACAGAACA
Organism: Perca flavescens; assembly: GCF_004354835.1. Taxonomy (NCBI): domain Eukaryota; kingdom Metazoa; phylum Chordata; class Actinopteri; order Perciformes; family Percidae; genus Perca; species Perca flavescens. The sequence continues at coordinate 1,847,343 of NC_041345.1, read as the reverse complement.
CAACGGTGTACACACTAACGTGTGCATTCTGTGAGCCTCTCTCTCTCCTCGGGGGCCTACTCTAAATAGCAGTCAAAGAGAGGGATTGTGGGGGGAAGGAGGCAGTGGGGGAGGGGCGGCAGAGACGGTAGAAAAGATGCAAAAAGAAAGCGAGCTTTTGTGTCCAACGCAACACTCCGCTGATGCTGACACGAACCCGAGCCAGGTTGGTGGAATCGTTCAAGACATAACTAATGTCTCCGTAAGGAGATAGAGCGCTCGAGCAAAGACGTCAGTGGTGGAGGGTAGGGCTTAGTCGACTAAGATTTCTTTAGTCGATTAGTAATTTTTTATGCTCATTCACGCTTAATTACTCATTTCCAAGAAACTTCTGAGCACATTTATGGTAAACACAAGATTTGAAGTGGTGCTTTTGCAGGATTAACTGTGGAGAAACTCAGTTTTCTAGTCTTAACCACCTCTCAAAGCTCACAGCTCTGTCAATTAAATCAACTAATCGATTAGTCGACAAAATCCTGTAAGTGTTAGTGGACTAAGAAGTTCTTTAGTCGAGGACAGCCCTAGTGGAGGGAGAGGGTTGCAGCGGCGAGGCTCTGGTTTTTAACCCTTCCAATCCAACTTTATTCGTAAAGCAGATTTAAAAACAACCAGGTTGACCAAAGCGAAAAAGCTTCGGTGCTTTTCAACAGCGAATATTCGAAGCTTCGGTGGCGGCCGCAGCGGCAGGGGGGAAACCAACATTTCCAAACCGCACCTGAAGGCAGCTTTTTTTTTTCCACGAGATGAAGCAACTGCTTTGTGGTTGCAGGACACAGTCCCCCGTTACTACAGCAGGTTACGTTTTTACTGTTCGTCATTAACTGTCGTAGCCTATTCGCAAGTCACGTTATTTTCCATGAAAATGAAGTGCAGATTTTTATCACATGTAAATGGTGGATGAAAGCAGCTCGTTCTGCTTACAGAACTCAGGTGATTTCTCAATCTCTGATGTGCTGTTGTGGTAGGCCAGTTTTTCAAATTGCATATTTGACACTCTGCCTTTAGCCGACTTTTGCGGATCCTAGAACTTAAATGTTCCTAGAACACTTTTTTCATCGTGTTCCCACCGGACAAATTTGGGGTTTTTTTAAGTTCCTCTGGACGCATTACGGGACTTTTTTAGCCCCTACTTCAGAGCAGGGCCTTTTCCCTTTTCCCTTTTCCAATGTCTACTTGATTGGTCGAACTTATAAGTCACGCCCACTGCCAACCCGGATGATGCAGCGCGCTGCCTGTACTTGCAGACAGAGCAACAGCGGGACAGTTTTAACAATTTTCACAATATTATTCATCATTAAAGTCACTTCTGACAACGTTTTAGGCGAGAAATTAACTGTTTAGATTTCGAATATAGGCAGTCTTACGAAAATCGTTGCCAAATTGACAATTTGCTTCAAAGTTTTCGGAGTTGAGAAGCTCCATAAAGTGACGGGACTGCCTGGGACACCCCGCTGTCAGCCGGAGGTCTCTCAGACCGGTCTCGTAAATGAGAGGCTTTTATTTCGCCGTTGACGGAGGCGAGAGTAGTTGGGGGGAGAGTAGGGGTGGGGGAAAAAATCGATACAGCATAGTATCGCGATATTTTTCGTGGCAATACTGTATCGATACACAGACGCCAAGTATCGATCTTTTATGATCCATGTGTTGGTCAGTTTGTCTGCTTGACAATCACATTTTGCACCAATAAAACTGAAGTGTGATGAACAAACAGAGAAATGTATATTTTTAGATAAAACAGAGGTTGACAAAATTGTCCTTTCGGGACATCATTTGAAATTGGGAAAAATCTGAAGTTGTAAAAAAGGTAAAATATTGCAATATATCGCAGAATATTGCAATATTTTTAAAATCGCAATAATATCGTATCGGGACATAAGTATCGGGATGATATCGTATCGTGAGGCCTCTGGTGATTCCCCCCTAGGGGAGAGTAGTTCATAGAACTGCTTGGAAGTGTACTTTTCCCCTAAAAAGTACTAGTACTATCCGGTCGGAAAACGGCTTTTGTCTTGTCCTCACTTAATTTAAAGTTCTCCCACACAGGTGAAGTCTTCGGCATTTCGGTCTACTTTTCGCAGAATCGTGAAGATAATGACGTTCAACTCATGCGCGTTTTAACTGGGGGCATGTGACATGACTTCCCAGTAAAATCTCAAAGTCAAATATATTTCGCAGTAGAATAATTTAGATTGATAATAACGGGGTAAAAAGGATAACACATTTTCTTTCTATTATTTTATTCTCCACAATGTCAAAGCAACGCAGCTTAACCCAAAATACAAGCTCAGGCATGCACTTCTGTCCATGCAAACTGGCTGTTCTGCGCTCTAGCCAGAGAATACTCCCGTTGCAGGAACACTGTAGTAGTCCAAGAAGAAGCAAATATATTTATTTATATAACGAGGTTGGGTTGTCCATCCTATTAAAATGGCTAGGCTATATAAGAAAATTGTAAAAGAGAGTATTATATTTCTAACATATTCAAGCGCGTGTGCGCTTGTATGTATGTGTGTGTGTGTGTGTGTTGGTGTATGTGTGTGTGTGTGTCTGTGTGTGTACTTGTATGTGTGTGTGTCTGGGTGTGTGTGTATGTGTGTACTTGTATGTATGTATGTATGTATGTATGTGTGTGTGTGTGTGTGTGTGTGTGTGTACTTGTATGTGTGTGTGTCTGGGTGTGTGTGTATGTGTGTACTTGTATGTATGTATGTATGTATGTGTGTGTGTACTTGTATGTGTGTGTGTGAGTCTGGGTGTGTGTGTATGTGTGTACTTGTATGTATGTATGTATGTATGTATGTATGTATGTGTGTGTGTGTGTGTCTGTTTATGTGTGTGTACTTGTATGTGTGTGTGTCTGGGTGTGTGTGTATGTGTGTGCTTGTATGTGTGTGTGCCTGCTGTGTGTGTGTGCTTGTGCTTGTGTGTGTGTGTGTGTGTGTGTGCTTGTGTGTGTGTGTGTGTTTATGTGTGTGTACTTGTGTGTGTGTGTGTGTGTGTGTGTGTGTGTGTGTGTGTGTGTCAGGGTGTGTGTGTCAGGGGTGTGTGTGTGTGTGTGTGTGTGTGTGTGTGTGTGTGCTTGTATGTGTGTGTCAGGGTGTGTGTGTGTGTGTGTGTGTGTGTGTGTGTGTCAGGGTGTGTGTGTGTGTGTGTGTGTGTGTGTGTGTGTGTGTTTAACACTCCTCCTCTTTGAGAATGTCAGATTCAAGATGCTGGCATGGGGCCTGAGACTGTCCATTCAGCCTACTCCAAACAACAACAGTAGTGTCACTCATCTACTCAGAACCATGGTTTCTATATCTAAAAATATATAAATAAATAAAAAAATATTAAAAAAAAATATATAAATATCAAATTTTTCTTCCTAAAAATAGTACAACTTAGTCTGACCAAAAATAGTATGTTTTAAATTTCAGAAAGAGCTAACAGTCTGCAACTAGAGATGATTTCATTGTGGATTTATCAGTTGATGATTTTCTCAATTAATCGATAAGTTGGTCTTTAAAATGTCAGAAAAAAGGTTGTTAAATGTCTGGTTTCGTCCACAATTCAAACATATTTAGTTTACGGTCACAGAGGAGAGAAGGAACTAGAAAAATCCAGTTTCTTCAATGTGAATGAAAAGAAAGAAAGATTTAACATTGTAAATTGATGGGTAAGCACCCACTGAGATAAACCGCCCACAATGATCTCAAGATGGATCGCTTCGCATTAGCTCGACATATCCATCTGGGAACTTTCCATTGGAGAACTTTTGGGAAGGGGCGAAAATCCTGGTTAGCTGATTGAATAAACCACCTGTCTATCACCACCTATAGTTGGTGATAGACGGGCCAAATCAACCAATCAGATCAACGAAGCGTATGCAAATACAACCACAAGCTAGCAACATGTCGGTAAAGGAGATTTACCGTTTGTGTAACGAGAATTTAGGAATAAAAGGCCCCATTTCAGGTTCCTGGGCCATACTCCAAAAGAAGGATCCAAGAGAAAAAAGCATTAGCGAGCAGCTAACAGAATTAGGGCTACCGCTGTCTGAAAATCCTGGTTAGCTGATTGGATAAACCATCTGTCTATCACCACCTACGATTATTTCGGTCAATATTGAAATCACGTTAATTTAACACGATTACTCGTTGAATTCTGGAAAGATGTTGCAATTATTGAACTTAAAAAAAAACAGTGGAAAAAGTTAAATAAATCAACAGTTAAAAAAAAGCACATACAACTGTGAAATTTGCTGTAATACTTTTTCTATTTTAACTTTATTTTTTCATTCAGAACACGAGAGGAAATACGAGTTTACTTGCAAAATGTAATGAGCTAAATAATGTTTTTTTTCTCGATTATTCTGTTTTTGTGATCATTGGGAGCCAAAATCATAATCACGATTAAATGTTGATTAATTGCACAGCCCTACATGTACGTTTACGCAAAATCATGATGTCATGTTGGACCGGTTAGAAAATCAGGAACTAGAAAGGTGGGATTAAGACCAGCATAACATTACTCCTAAATAGAGCTGCAACGATTAATCGATTAGTTGTCAACTTTTAAATTAATCGCCAACTATTTTGATAATCAATTAGTCGGTTTGAGTCATTTTTTTTAAAAATTCTTTGATTCCAGCTTGTTAAATGTGAATAATGTTCTAGTGTCTTCTCTCCTCTGTGACATTAAACTGAATATCTTTGAGTTGTGGACAAAACAAGACCTTTGAGGAAGTCATCTTGGGCTTTTTGGGAAAAACTGATCCACATTTTTCACCATTTTCTGACATTTTATAGCCCAAACAACTAATGGCTTAATCGAGAAAATAATCAACAGATTAATCGACTATGAAAATAATTGTTAGTTGCAGCCCTACTCCTAAACGCTGTTGAGGAAGACTGAGTGCTACAGGGACTGACAGACAGACAGAGAGACAGACAGAGAGAGAGACAGAGAGAGAGAGAGACAGAGACAGATCTTTACTCAGAGAACTGGATCAAAAGTAAAGATATGCAGCTAAGACGCCACACTGCTGTTTCTCAGCCAAATCTTGGCACAACACCAGCGACAGACTAGCAGACATGCACTGTCTGAACAGGTAGAGCACGAGAAATAAAGAGTTATCTCCTCACTCAATGAAGCCATTTGTATTAGAGACTGTACTCTGTCAAATAAAACCCATTTTGTCTATAAGGAAGATTTCCCTTTAAGGACTCGTTAAGAAGTTATGTAACAGAAGTCCAGGATTACAGCAAAAGCTTTCAAAGCCACTTCTACCCATGTCTGTCTGTCTGTCTCTCTCTCTCTCTCGGTGTCTCTTTCTCTCTCTCTCGGTCTCTCTCTTGGTGTGTCTCTCTCTCTCGGTGTGTCTCTCTCTCTCTCTCTCTCTCTCTCTCGGTCTCTCTCGGTGTCTCTCTCTCTCTCTCGGTCTCTCTCTCGTGTCTGTCTCTCTCTCTCGGTCTCTCTCTCGGTGTGTCTCTCTCTCTCTCGGTCTCTCTCTCGTGTCTCTCTCTCTCTCGGTCTCTCTCGGTGTCTCTCTCTCTCTCTCGGTCTCTCTCTCGTGTCTCTCTCTCTCTCTCGGTCTCTCTCTCGGTGTGTCTCTCTCTCGGTGTGTCTCTCTCGGTGGGTCTCTCTCTCGGTCTCTCTCGGTGTGTCTCTCTCTCGGTCTCTCTCGGTGTGTCTCTCTCTCGGTGTGTCTCTCTCTCGGTGTGTCTCTCTCTCTGTCTCTCTCTCTCCCCCTCTCTCTGTCTCTCTCTCTGTCTCTGTCTCTCTCTCTCTCTCTCTAAGTGGAAGGATTTCTCTGCATGTCAGTGCATCTTTCTCAGCTTCAACACACATCATTACGGTAGGTATTAGCCCGGCCCGTCTCAGCTCGACTCAAACCCTGTTTTTGAGAACGTAAGGGACGTCTCCCGTTTCAACAGCTAACAGAGAAGTCATCTGGTCAGGTCATCTACAAACTACAGAAATAAAATGATCCATATTACATTTTATTTCTATGTTTCAAATAGAGCTGGGCTATCAGAAGTCACGATATTGTTGACCAAATACCTCGATAATCGATATTGCCGCGATATTGTAGGGATGACAATTGGTGCTTACAAAAATATATTTACTCAATGAGATCTTTGATAAATAATCATCATTAATGTGTATATAATGACTAAGTGGGTAATATAATATAAAATAATAGAAAAGCTAGAACAGTCTGGTAAATTCAAACAATTAAGTCACTCTACTGTAATCCAGCCATTAAAACCAGGACAAGACACCACTTATGTCATATCACGATATTAAGCTATCCAAAATCTAAGACGATATCTAGTCTCATGTAACGATATCGAAACAATATCGATATATTGCCCAGCCCTAAACCAGTTTGAGACAGGTTTAAAAAGTGCATGCCATTTTAGATTGATAGACATTTATTGATCCTTTCGGAAATTCATCTTGCACCATACAGCTCATCTAAAAGACAGACAACAGACCATGAACAACAGACAACAACAAGACCACCAACCCCTGCCTCCTCCCCACACACCCCCAATACACAATCCCAAATATCTGCACATCATACATACAAGAATAGCGAAGTGCAATGTCATTAGGGCTATCAACAGTAAGGTGCATCATCATCAGTGGCGTTTTAATGTTATACAAACATGCAGTATTATTAGCCAGAAAGGATCAAGTTATTTTCCCTAATTTATTTAGTAGTGTAATGCTGGTATTTTGGCGTGTTATCAAGACGCATAATCGCTTTTTAGCGTGTTTATCAACGCAAATCGGGCGCCATTGACCTACATTACGAGTGAATTTTCGCCGTAGCGAGTAGTATAAAGGGAGGTACAGTACAGGCCAAAAGTTTGGACACACCTTCTCATTCAATGCGTTTCCTTTTTATTTTCATGACTATTTACATTGTAGATTCTCACTGAAGGCATCAAAACTATGAATGAACACATATGGAATTATGTACTTAACAAAAAAGTATGAAATAACTGAAAACATGTCTTATATTTTAGATTCTTCAAAGTAGCCACCCTTTGCTTTTTTTGATAACTCTGCAAACCCTTGGTGTTCTCTCAATGAGCTTCATGAGGTAGTCACCTGAAATGGTTTTACCTTCACAGGTGTGCCTTGTCAGGGTTCATTAGTGGAATTATTTCCCTTATTAATAAAAAAGCAAAGGGTGGCTACTTTGAAGAATCTAAAATATAAGACATGTTTTCAGTTATTTCACACTTTTTTGTTAAGTACATAATTCCATATGTGTTCATTCATAGTTTTGATGCCTTCAGTGAGAATCTACAATGTAAATAGTCATGAAAATAAAAAGGAAACACATTGAATGAGAAGGTGTGTCCAAACTTTTGGCCTGTACTGTATATACAGAATAAAGTTGTATATGCATCTTTACTACAGCATAAAAATCCCTGTGCTTTACTACCGTGTTGTATACAAATGTCTTGTTAGGAGACTATTAACTGAAAACATACAGGAGGTGAGGTCTTCCCTTCAGGCTTTATACAGCCCCATTGACCTTCACCAATAGAATAGGGCCCTCTGCATGTAGCCTTAGAGGCACTAAAGCACTCGCAGCTGCTCTTTGATTGCTGTCAGCGTGCGGTGATAATTGAAGGTAACGCAGATCAATATTTCTATCAACTCAGAGCTCCTCTAATCTGATAAAAGATATCGGCAGGCCACCGTGCCTTTTCTTATCGAGCACCACACCTCTGGAATAACCTTCCGTTATATATGTCAGAGAAGCCAGCTCTATCACCACTTTTAAATCAAAATATTTCTTCTTTCAAAACATTTTGGACCATTACAATGACTTCCTCTAGCTTTACCTTTGTACCACTTTTTAATTTGCTTTTATGTGTGTGTGTGTGTGTATATACACCGCAATGATTTTGCATGTATTTTGTATTTTAATTCTAACTTTTTACTGAATTCCCTGTTGTACAGTGTTTTGAGACCATGTGTTATGGCACATGTGTCAAACTCAAGGCCCGCGGGCCAAATCCGGCCCCTTGCAGATTTTGATCCAGTCCGTATATCAATTTAGGTTTACAATACATTTTGGCCCACCTAGTTTTTGTAGCTATTTCTGAAGTTTTTGTCACTTTTTCTGACGATTTTGGGGCCTTTTCTGGCGCGTTTTTTTTGCAATGTTTTTGTTGCTTTTACGACATTTTTTGTCGCTTTTTTCTTTGATGGCTAAGTTACTTTTTGGGGGCTTTCTGTGGACCAAACTGTAAGTGAGAAGACTAGATTCTTAGTTTCCAGTGTGGCCCTCTGGGAAATTGAGTTTGACACCCCTGTCTTATGGTGATATTGCACTTGAAATAAATTTGAATTGAATTAATCTGCACCACAGTCGTCTGACAGCATTTTTCTGACATTTCCAATCCGGTGGATGGAAACTTACTTCGGTATAAAAGACAAAAACATGGAGAAATGTGGCCACTGACGCCATTAGATATCCACACCTACCTCTTGCACACAAGCCGGAGCCACAACAAACAAACGCACCAGTCTTCTCTCCCCCCTCCTTAAAGGTGTATAGACCAGTCGTTCCTTTCAATGGACTTCCAGTGAGTCAATGAGCTGCTGTGATGCTCAATAAGACAAACTCACAAGTCTTTTTTTTCTTCTTGTTTACTTGGCTGCTGGCACGAAAGAGCGTGAGACTGTTTGACAGACACCTGGATCACAGAAACATGTGACCAGAAGGGCTGGCACTAATCCTGAGGACTCTTTAGAGCGTCACGCTTAAGAAGTGAAAACTTACAGGGCAGGATTACAGTACTATAAAAAAATACACCTATTTGTTATTTACATTCTCTCACTGTAATCAGCAGAAAGGTGAGTATGCCTGCTGCAAAGATTGGCAGAGAATGCCAATGCCGTCACAGTTTCGGGCAGTGCATTGTGTTCACACCACCCCTCCCCTTCCTTCCTACAAACACCAAACAAGCTGATGCACACAAAACACACATACAAAACACTCAAAACCCTGTCCTTCCCATGGTGCATCCCGGCGCGGAGAAACTTGACCCCCTGGGGACAGGCAGATTAACACATGACAGAGCTCGTTAACCCTGGACAAAGAGAGAAGCTAATCTTGTACGGTCGGCCTTGATTGCCCTAAAAACAGTACACAGTTACAGGGAAAGAGAGAGAGACAGAGGGGAAGCCCAAGAAAGACAAGAAAGAACAAGGGAGGGACACGCAGCAGTAAACGAGACCCCAGTATGTCCCAGAAACTAGACAATACCGCGTGGGAGGCTGGGCGAGAGGGGTCCATCAGCCCCGAAACAGAGAAGCCAGACTACAAACAACGGCGAGGGCCCTACTTAGGGCTGCTCGATTATGGAAAAAAATATATAATCACGATTATTTCGGTCAATATTGAAATCACAATAATTTAACACGATTAGTCGTTGAGTTCTGGAAAGATGTTGCAATTATTGAACTTAAAACAAACAGTGGAAAAAGTTAAATAAATCAACAGTAAAAAGAACACAAATTTGTAGGGCTGTCCTCGACTAAAGAAGTCCTTAGTGGATTAACACTTATACAATTTTGTCGACTAATCGATTAGTTGATTTAATTGACAGAGCTGTGAGCTTTGAGAGGTGGTTAAGACTAGAAAAGCACAGTATAAATGTAGTTAATTAACCATCTGTAAAACTGAGTTTCTCTACAATTAATCCTGCAAAAGCACCACTTTAAATCTTGTGTTTACCATAAATGTGCTCAGAAGTTTCTTGGAAATAAGTAATTAAGCATCAATAAGCATAAAAAATGACTAATCGACTAAAGAAATCTTAGTCGACTAAGACCAAAACGACCGATTAGTCGACTAATCAACTAAGAGGTGGCAGCCATAGAAATTTGCCTTAATACTTTTCCTATTTAAACTTTTTTTCATTCAGAACACAAAGAGAAAATAAGAGTTTACTGCAAAACATAATGAGCTAAATAATTGTTCTTCTCGATTATTCTGTTTTTGTGATCATTGGGAGACAAAATCATGATCACTATTACATTTAGATTAATTGCACAGCCCTAGCTCTACTGCAGCCTGGCTGAGCTCCACTTCCTGCAGGGACAGCCAGCAGGACAGCACAGAGCTCAACTGGGTGGATATTGATCGTGCAGGAGAAAGTGGGGAGCCAGGCTAGCAGCTCCACAGATGAGGAACAGAGACAGACAGAGGAAGTGCATTAGTACACCAGGTTCCTCTAATGCTGTTAGCTCTCTCCCCTGGGGGATAAGGGAGATAGGAGTGACAATAAAGGGGATAAAGGCAGTGGTGGGGGGAGGCAGAGTGAGTGGGCGAGCACAAAACAGCAAGACAAGGAGAGAGACAGGGGACTAGGGCTGCTCCCTCTTAGTCGATTAGTCGACTAATGGGTCATTTTGGTCTTAGTCAACTTAGATGTCTTTAGTCCATTAGTCATGTCTGATGCTGTTTTCATGCTGAATGACTTATTTCCAAGGAACGTACGAGCACATCTCTGGTAAACACAAGAATTAAAGTGGTGCTTTATGCACGACTCTTTGCAGGAGAAACTCAGATTTACAGATCTGTCGATTAAATCAACTAATCGATTAGTCGATACAGTTGACTGAGTGCTATAGTCGACTAAGAACTAGCCCTACAGGGGACCCAACAGAGAGGCAACAGAGAAACTAACGCTAATTTGTAACTTGAAGAGCTGCTGGATCCTCTCCATGATGGGCCGTCTGCCCACAAACAGGCTCCTCTTTGGGGGTAAATGAGATCAGGCCAGCCCCGGAGCAGCTGGTGGCTTGGATCAATGACACTAGAAAGAGTAAAGATGTAGAGATGGAGGAGGAGGAGGGCAGACCGGGCCGAGGCATCTGGACAGGATGGCAGAAAACACCGCCCGAGAGGCTTTTGGAGTTCTCTCGAGATTTTGCCCGGGGGACACGGACACACTCCCGCAAAGTACAAGTGGAACGAGCGTGTCCGTAAGAGGATTATGTCGTCCCGTTTGAAGTGGAACAAGGCAGGTTCCAGAGGGAATCTGATCCCTGGCAGGACGGCAGACCGGATGGATGGTTGACCAGATCAGCACCAACTTACCTTTCTAAGAACAAACTAGGGCTGTCCTCGACTAAAGAAATTCTTAGTATAGCTGGGCGATTTGTTTCCCTAAAAAAATCTTTGATTTTTTTATAAAAATTTACGATTCGATTTCCCCCCCCTTCCATTTAAAACAAAATAACTGCGAACTGTAAATATATTTTAAAAATATATATTTATTGTACTTAATTAAAGTGCATCAACATAAACAAAATTTCAAAGGCAAACCCTTTCTCTGAGTGAAAAGTCACTGTGCAACAAAGATTGTTAAACATCCAAATTATTTATAATGTATTTGGATTAAAATCAAAAAAATTGATTTTTTGATTTTGAATCGATTTGACTTAACAACTCGATTTTTAAATCAAATCGATTTTTTTTCCCAGCCCCAATTCTTAGTCGACTAACACTTATAGGATGTTGTCGACTAATCGATTAGTTGATTTAATCGACAGAGCTGTGCGCTTTGAGAGGTGGTTAAGACTAGAAAAGCACAATATAAATGTAGTTAATTAACCATCTGTAAAACTGAGTTTCTCCACAATTAATCCTGCAAAAGCACCACTTTAAATCTGGTGTTTACCATAAATGTGCTCAGAAGTTTCTTGGAAATTAGTAATTAAGCATGAATAAGCATAAAAAATGACTAATGGACTAAAGAAATCTTAGTTGACTGAGACCAAAATGACCGATTAGTCGACTAATCAACTAAGAGGTGGCAGCCCTAGAACAAACTATAACCAGAAGACAAACCTATGGACCTGTGGTGGCCCTTCCTCAAGAACATGCTATGGTTTTTAAATTAAAGAAAATACAATTTCATGTTGTTTTTTTTACCATTATTATTACCGTATATGTTTCTTAAACGCTGTAAGAGATCATAAATAAATTAACCTAAAAACGTTTACAATCAAAACTTGCTATAGAAGTCCACTGGGGGATGACTACAACCATTAGATTTGAGAAAAATCATTTAGTTACATTGCATCTGGGTTGGGTGGTGCCCAAAGCAGCTTGGGTGCTGCGCCTAAGCCTGGGAAAAACACCACACAACTGGCCTCAAAACACACCACAACATCTGCCAACTAACCGCCAGAAACTCCTTTTACCACATCCACCGCGACCACGAACATACATTAAGCACTTAACTCTCTGTGACAGCTAACTCATGCATCGAGGCAAGGCCCAGCCACATTTGAATGTCACCAGGAGAAATTTAAATGACGGGGAAATAAGCCGCCTACGGTAAAGGGAGTTCATCATTCTGTCAACACCAGCGTTTAGCACAAATGCCAATCATTCCACACGTGGCTACGGATATCATCTCGACACATTAAAAAAATTACAAGTGGCTCAAAATAAGGCTGCTAGACTGGTCCTGGGTTGTTCTTTGAGAACTAGTGTTGCAGAAATGCATGAACGTCTTGCTTGGCTGGTGGTCAAGCACAGACTATCTGCTAATATGTTAGGATATTTTCATAGAATTATTAACACTCAGATTCCAAAATTTCTTTATGACAATATAATTTACTATTCAGATATGCATTCACATTACACAAGAGGGGCGAATAGTCGACAGATTTCTTTACCCCTACCTAAATCTGACTCTATGAAGAGGACCATGTTTTATAGGTCAATTGTGTTTTGGAACAATCTTCCAGTTGGGGTTCGGGATATCAAGGGAAAAACTGGTTAATATTGTCTGGATCGGCTGAGAGTTGTTGTATAACGTGCTATGTTGTTTTGTATTATTTTACTATATTCTAATCAGTACTTTTTGTATTGTTATTTTTTATGTGTATTAATATATGATATTTTTGTGAGTAATTGTGATTGCAATTATTCACATATACGTTTTGTATGTATTGTTTGGACCCCAGGAAGACTAGCTATCGTCTCGGCGGCGGCTAATGGGGATCCTTTTAAATAAACAAATAAACATCAGGCACCGGGCCAGTACGGCAACGTCAATGTAAAGAGGGGACAATTCAACGCAAAACATGTGTGAACTAGAGCTGGGAAAAAATCGATTTGATTTAAAAATCGAGTTGGTAGGTCAAATCGATTCATATATTTAAAAAAAAAAAAAAAGAAATCTATATTTTTAGATTTGTTTTTAATCCAAATACAGTATAAATAATTTGGATGTTTAACAATCTTTGTTGCACACTGCACAGCGACTTCTCACTCAGAGAAAGGGTTTGCCTTTGCAATTTTGTTCATGTTGATGCACTTTAATTAAATACAATAAATATATATTTTTTTAAATATATTTACAGTTCGCTGTTATTTTGTTTTAAATGGAAGGGGGGGGGGAAATCGAATCGTAAATCGAGTTCTTTTTATAAAAAAAAGATTTTTTTAGGGAAACAAATCGCCCAGCTCTGTGAGCCAAAGGTGGTAAAGCAAGCCTAGCGACAGATCACCGTTTTTGATCTCCAGCGCTGCGTTACACCAAACAACCGGGCACCGCAAACACATTGTGCCGTGCAAAATGATGGTCTTGAAGCCTAGCGACAAGGCCTTGAACCATATCCATCGTCCATCCTCCCACCAGAGGAATTCAGAGCTTCCAAACACAGCAAATTACTGCAGCTGTTGGCAAACACAGCCTCAAAACCACACCAACAGTTGCCAACTGCATGCCCCGACAACCGTGACAACCAAGGCTGCCATCGTGACTCGGAGCAACGAGAGTATCTCTGCTTTGTCTTTTCCTCAAGATCCCAAATCGCCCAGAAGACAGAGGAGGAAATACAGCCAAACATAGTTTTTTCTTGGTGTTTTGATAATCTTTTAACAAGAAGCTATTGTGCTGCTGTTGCCATGGATTAACCCTCCTGGTGTCCTCGGGGTCTAATTTGACCCATTTAAAAAAAATGTGTGCAAAGTGTCTATATCCGAAATTTGGCTTTCTTTCAACCAAATTTTCAAAAGAAATAACGTGGATGGTTCCCTGCAAAGCTCTTCACAAGTTGTTTTCAATTTCAAAGCATTAGAAAAGTGAGAAAAAGTAGGGCTGCTCCCTCTTAGTCGATTAGTCGACTAATCGGTCATTTTGGTCTTACTGAACTTAGATCTCTTTAGTCCATTAGTCATGTTTGATGCTGTTTTCATGCTGAATGACTTATTTCCAAACAACGTACGAGCACATCTCTGGTAAACACAAGAATTAAAGTGGTGCTTTTTGCATGA
>NC_041345.1:1815493-1822993 GCF_004354835.1 Perca flavescens | reverse complement strand
TCTGTGTGTGTGTGTGTCTGTGTCTGTGTATGTCTCTGTGTGTGTCTGTGTGTGTGTCTGTGTGTCTGTGTGTGTGTCTGTGTGTCTGTGTGTGTTTGTGTGTGTGTCTGTGTGTGTCTCTGTGTGTCTGTGTGTGTCTCTGTGTGTCTGTGTGTGTGTGTGTGTGTGTGTGTGTGTGTGTGTGTGTCTCTGTGTGTGTCTGTGTGTGTGTCTGTGTCTCTGAGTGTGTCTATGTGTGTGTGTGTGTGTGTGTGTCTGTGTGTGTGTCTGTGTGTGTGTGTGTGTGTCTGTGTCTCTGAGCGTGTGTGTGTGTCTGTGTGTGTGTGTGTGTGTCTGTCTGTCTGTCTGTGTGTGTGTGTGTGTCTGTCTATCTGTGTGTGTGTGTCTGTCTGTCTGTGTGTGTCTGTCTGTGTGTGTGTGTCTGTGTGTGTGTGTGTGTGTGTGTGTGTGTGTGTGTGTGTGTGTGTGTGTGTGTCTGTCTGTCTGTCTGTCTGTGTGTGTGTGTGTGTGTCTGTCTATCTGTGTGTGTGTGTCTGTCTATCTGTGTGTGTGTGTGTGTGTGTCTGTCTGTCTCTCTGTGTGTGTCTGTCTATCTGTGTGTCTGTGTGTGTGTGTGTGTGTGTGTGTGTGTGTGTGTGTGTGTGTGTGTGTGTGTCTGTCTGTCTGTCTGTGTGTGTCTGTCTATCTGTGTGTGTGTGTGTGTGTGTGTGTGTGTGTGTGTCTGTCTGTCTGTCTGTGTGTGTCTGTCTATCTGTGTGTGTCTGTGTGTGTGTGTGTGTGTGTGTGTGTGTGTGTGTGTACAGTTGCTGAATCTGTCTTCATTTCAGATCAACAAAGGTCAGTTTAAAAGATTTTGCTCAGATTTTGAGAGGCTCTAGTCACGCTCATCCCACTCCTTGTTTCCAGGTGAGTCCCGACTGCCCCCCCCCAGGTCAGTGAGGTAGGCGGGGGTATAATTGTGTATGACTGTGTAACTGTGTAACTGTGTATGCCAGGAGCTGGACTTTGAAACATATTCTGTAGGCAGCTGGAAGCCAGTGCAGTTGCATAATCACGATATCACAAAATCTACCATGGTATCGATATACATTATTGCCCAGCCCTACGTTATACCTGTTTTTAGCTCTAACCGTGACGAGTAAAATGACCTTAATGTGCAAAATTGTCAGAGTGGAGCCTTTTTAACTACAAATTTGTTTAGGAATATGTAGGCCTAATATCACGCTTCATGGACAGGAGTAGCCTGGTTTCTGGAGTTTTCAGGAAGACTTCAGATACAGTATTAGGGAACCACTAAGGTCTATATAAAAGAGACTTCAGATACAGTATTAGGGGACCACTAAGGTCTATATAAAAGAGACTTCAGATACAGTATTAGGGGACCACTAAGGTCTATATAAAAGAGACTTCAGATACAGTATTAGGGGACCACTAAGGTCTATATAAAAGAGACTTCAGATACAGTATTAGGGGACCACTAAGGTCTATATAAAAGAGACTTCAGATACAGTATTAGGGGACCACTAAGGTCTATATAAAAGAGACTTCAGATACAGTATTAGGGGACCACTAAGGTCTATATAAAAGAGACTTCAGATACAGTATTAGGGGACCACTAAGGTCTATATAAAAGAGACTTCAGATACAGTATTAGGGGACCACTAAGGTCTATATAAAAGCATCCAAAGAGCACCATGTCATGGGACCTTTAAGGAAAAACTTAAAAAGCAGCACAACTCATTTCACATACGTGAAGAAGATTCAGAAGATCTTGAT
Organism: Perca flavescens; assembly: GCF_004354835.1. Taxonomy (NCBI): domain Eukaryota; kingdom Metazoa; phylum Chordata; class Actinopteri; order Perciformes; family Percidae; genus Perca; species Perca flavescens. Next base: position 1,821,217 of record NC_041345.1, on the reverse strand, counting down.
GACTTAGACAGGAGACACTCCACTGAGTGTTATTGTGCAGTGTCGTCCCAACTCTCTGAAGTTCCTGTCCTCATGAAGGTGTATTTAAACTCATACTGGAGGCGTTACGTTTAGCTGACTCTTTAAGGTAAACACAGATATTGCAGGCGCCTAAAACACATGCTAAAAACTAGTTCAGCCTATCTGTGTCTCTCTCTGACTCTCTCTCTCTGACTCTCTCTCTCTGACTCTCTCTCTCTGACTCGAAAAAGATTCAGAAACGTAAAAAAAACATAAACATGTTGGAAATAGTGACGAAAAAATTGGAAAACCTTTGGGAAAAGCTTAAAAAAACATCGAGAAAAGTGACAAAAACGACGAAAAAAGTGACAAAAACATCATGAAAAAGCAACAAAAGGGTCGAAAACGACGACCAAAATGTTGAAAGAAAAGTTTTCATTTTTAATTTGTCAACCTCAGAAGTGAAACCTCCGAGGCTGCTACGAGCCCCTGAAGGCAGCATTCAGCACGACAGCGCGCCACACTGAAAATTGAAAGGGGTGAATAGCGAATAGCAGGGGCACTCTGCTTTCTCTGAGGAGCAGCCAATCACCTCCCAGCCTGGGGGATTATTCAAATTAAGGATGAAGTCACCTCTTGCAAGTCACCCTACTCTCTTGCCCCGAGTTCCTCCCAGTTGCCCTCCCTCTCCTCTCCGGCCCCTGCACCCCCTTTTCTCTCCTCTTCAAACCCTTTTCTTCCTTTCTCCATGCTCCACTGCGCACACACACACACACACACACACACACACACACACACACACACACACACACACACACACACACACACACACACACACGCTTTAACGGTGCATTTGCTGCCCCACATGCAAGTTGCAGCCATTGTCTGCCTTCAATGTGACTGTTGCATCAAGGAATTAAAATCTCTGAACCCATTTTCACACATGTTGCATCTAACAATTATTGTATTATCTATCAATCTGCTGATTATTTTCTCAATTAATCAATTAATTTGGTTAAGTTTGGTTAAGAATGTCAAAAAAACATTGAAAAAATGCCCTTCCAAGTTCCTCAAAGTCCTAGGTAATGTCTTTAGATGCCTGGTTTTGTCCATACCCCAAAGATATTCAGTTCAATATGATATAAAACAGAATTTTTTGCCATTTAGGCATTCAAAAAGTACTTTACTTACAAATCAATTATCAAAATAGTTGGCAGATATTTTTCTGTTGATTGACTAATCGATTAATCTACTTAATATTTGCAGCGCTATTCAAGTTTTTCCCAAATTATGATGTAATGCTACTACTCATACTGTAGGTACATGCGATTTAAGGTCTTGCACACTTTTCTTTTAGGTTTCTTTGTCTTAAAACTAAAATGTCCTGCAACCAGGCTTCAAAATAAGCACCGTTTACCAGCCAAATGCTGGTGAAATATGCAAGTGGCTGGTAGATTTGCATCACTCACCAGCCAAAAAAACCCAATGGTAATCTATTGGGTGGCTGGTAATATTTGAACATTCACTAGCCATTTGGCTGGTAGATGAAAAAGTTAATTTTGAAGCCTGCCTGCAAGCTACAGACCTTAAATGTTGTCAAGAGTGGACGGCAGCTCAACGTGTGCACTTGCACCGCCAGTTCAGAGCCTCACAGATGGAGTGAACCGAGAGAAAGACTGGGAGAAACTAACTGAAAAGGGTGAACGTGTTAGTATGAAGAAGCAGATCCAGTATATGCCATGTTTTAGGTTAGGTTGTGTGTTTTCATCCAGTATATGCCATGATTTGGGGATAGGTTGTGTGTTTTCATCCAGTATATGTCATGCTTTAGGTTAGGTTGTGTGTTTTCATCCAGAATATGCCATGATTTGGGGATAGGTTGTGTGTTTTCATCCAGAATATGCTATGATTTGGGGATAGGTTGTGTGTTTTCATCCAGAATATGCCATGATTTGGGGATAGGTTGTGTGTTTTCATCCAGAATATGCCATGATTTGGGGATAGGTTGTGTGTTTTCATCCAGAATATGCCATGATTTGGGGATAGGTTGTGTGTTTTCATCCAGTATATGTCATGCTTTAGGTTAGGTTGTGTGTTTTCATCCAGAATATGCCATGATTTGGGGATAGGTTGTGTGTTTTCATCCAGTATATGCCATGATTTGGGGATAGGTTGTGTGTTTTCATCCAGTATATGTCATGCTTTGGGGTTAGGTTGTGTGTTTTCATCCAGAATATGCCATGATTTGGGGATAGGTTGTGTGTTTTCATCCAGAATATGCTATGATTTGGGGATAGGTTGTGTGTTTTCATCCAGAATATGCCATGATTTGGGGATAGGTTGTGTGTTTTCATCCAGAATATGCCATGATTTGGGGATAGGTTGTGTGTTTTCATCCAGAATATGCCATGATTTGGGGATAGGTTGTGTGTTTTCATCCAGAATATATGATTTCATAGGCTTTAGGTTGGGGATTGTGTGTTTTCATCCAGAATATGCCATGATTTGGGGATAGGTTGTGTGTTTTCATCCAGTATATGCCATGATTTGGGGATAGGTTGTGTGTTTTCATCCAGTATATGTCATGCTTTAGGTTAGGTTGTGTGTTTTCATCCAGAATATGCCATGATTTGGGGATAGGTTGTGTGTTTTCATCCAGAATATGCCATGATTTGGGGATAGGTTGTGTGTTTTCATCCAGAATATGCCATGATTTGGGGATAGGTTGTGTGTTTTCATCCAGAATATGCCATGATTTGGGGATAGGTTGTGTGTTTTCATCCAGAATATGCCATGATTTGGGGATAGGTTGTGTGTTTTCATCCAGAATATGCCATGATTTGGGGATAGGTTGTGTGTTTTCATCCAGAATATGCCATGATTTGGGGATAGGTTGTGTGTTTTCATCCAGTATATGCCATGATTTGGGGTTAGGTTGTGTGTTTTCATCCAGAATATGCCATGATTTGGGGATAGGTTGTGTGTTTTCATCCAGTATATGCCATGATTTGGGGATAGGTTGTGTGTTTTCATCCAGTATATGCCATGATTTGGGGATAGGTTGTGTGTTTTCATCCAGTATCATGTTTTAGGTTAGGTTGTGTGTTTTCTCTCAGCAGCCCCACTCAGACATGAGGGCGTTGTTCCACAGCTTACAGCCTTTTGTTTCGTGTGTCGGGTTCTTCAACTGAACAGGCTTTTCATCAGAGACAGTCTGGGTGGGCATGTCTGTCTGTCTGTCTGTCTGTCTCTCTCTCTCTCTCTCTCTCTGCATGCCTGCCTGCCTGCCTGTCTCTCTCTGTCTGTCTTTCTGTCTGTCTCTCTCTCTGTCTGTCTCTCGCTCCATCTCTGTCTGTCTGTCTGTCTGTCTGTCTGTCTCTCTCTCTCTCTCTCTGTCTGTCTCTCGCTCCGTCTCTGTCTGTCTCCTGAGCCAGGCCTTTGTGTGCTGCCCTGTTGTCTGTCTGTCTGTCTGTCTGTCTGTCTCAGGGCACCAAACCAGAGACACACACCACAAAGGAAGCACCTGTCTGTCTGTCTGTCTGTCTGTCTGTCTGTCTGCTATGCTGCTGCTCAGCTCCCAGCATGCCCTTGTCTCCATGAGCCAGGCCTTTGTGTGCTGCCCTGTTGTGGCTGGGCGTCTCTTCATGTCGAGCCTGTGGTGCTGAGAGGGGACATGTGTCTGAGCTCAGGGCACCAAACCAGAGACACACACCACAAAGGAAGCACCTGTCTGTCTGTCTGTCTGTCTGTCTGTCTGTCTGTCTGTTTGTAATCCCTAAACGTGGATCAGCTGTTTATTGCTCAGCGTTATCTGCTGTACAGCTGAGGCTAACGATTATTTTTCTTGTCGATTATTTTCTTGATTAATCAATTAGTTGTTTGGTCTATAAAATGTCATTTAGTATTTCCTATATCCACGACGTTCCACTTTGGGGATTGCTCCGTTGCCTCGGGCTTCCTTTGTGTTGTAATTTTCAACATGACATCATGACGTCGCATCAACATACATGCCCACTTTCTTTTTTTTATTTTCATTGGTATTTTATTGGTGTTTAACGTACATATATTTCCATTATTCATGTTCTATGACAAACCACATACTTATTAAAGTATAGAGATAAAATAATGAGATAAACAAATATATATAAATGAACCAACAAAAATTACATCATAATAACAAAACTATAAATAAAACAGGGAGAAATCACTTTCAATATAATGAAGAAGTACAGTCAGGCTATTCATCTGAGACATAGTTGTACCACTTCAGCCAGTGTTCAAGGAATGTTTCCATTTTTCGGTTAACATTAGCTGTATATTGTTATTGTGACTCCATTCTGCAGATTTCTGTTACAATATCTCTCCATGAAACAATTGTTGGGCACTCTGGTAGTAGCCATTTTCTAGTAATAGCCTTTTTACTGGCCACCAGCATAGCATTTATCAAGTGTTTGTCCTCTTTTAGCTAACTTTGAGGTATATTTCCAAGATATAGAGTCTTAAAGTCCAAAGAAATGTCCTCACAGAATATGACTTGTAAAGCACTGTGTAGCCTATCGCCTTCCAAAAAGTTTTTAATGCAGTCCCAGAAGATATAGTAGTGATTTGCGCTTTGATATCCACACTTTCTCCAGCAAACCGGGATGTTATAGCGAGCCGAAGTCCCGCCCTTCTACTTCCGGCCAATGGGACCTAAAGTACAGGCCAAAAGTTTGGACACACCTTCTCATTCAATGTGTTTCCTTTTTATTTTCATGACTATTTACATTGTAGATTCTCACTGAAGGCATCAAAACTATGAATGAACACATATGGAATTATGTACTTAACAAAAAAGTGAAATAACTGAAAACATGTCTTATATTTTAGATTCTTCAGAGTAGCCACCCTTTGCTTTTTTTGATAACTCTGCAAACCCTTGGTGTTCTCTCAATGAGCTTCATGAGGTAGTCACCTGAAATGGTTTTACCTTCACAGGTGTGCTTTGTCAGGGTTCATTAGTGGAATTATTTCCCTTATTAATAAAAAAAAGCAAAGGGTGGCTACTTTGAAGAATCTAAAATATAAGACATGTTTTCAGTTATTTCACACTTTTTTGTTAAGTACATAATTCCATATGTGTTCATTCATAGTTTTGATGCCTTCAGTGAGAATCTACAATGTAAATAGTCATGAAAATAAAAAGGAAACACATTGAATGAGAAGGTGTGTCCAAACCTTTGGCCTGTACTGTATCTTGCGAAAAAGTATGAACTAGAGTCAATGGAGAGATAATTATTTTTTGATCCAGTTTGAATTGAGCCATGGACTACAAATATGATGTTCGTCAATTTAAAACTTTATTTTTCAACCGAAGAAAGTCTCCATTTATTGTTAAACTGTTGAAGTATCAGACTGCGAAAATACGTAATTAGAAAGACTTCAAACTTCATGGATGGCGTCTCGCTGAAGCTACGATGTCTGTGTGCGTATCGTACCTGTGTGTGTGTGTGTGTGTGTGTGTGTTTGTGTGTGTTTGTGTGTGTGTATCGTACCGGTGATGTAACGTTACTCTAATGATCAGAGGATCTCTCTTTGTTCTTTAGCTTCTCTGCTGAGAACACTTGACTGGATAAAACCCAGCAGTTACGATAACGTTACATGTGTTGTGGAACAGAGCTAAGCTAGCTAGCTAGCGAGCAAACCGAGCATCAAGCTAGGTGACGTAGATTGTGTGAGACGGGA
>NC_041345.1:1790493-1807993 GCF_004354835.1 Perca flavescens | reverse complement strand
TGGTACATGGCACAGAGTTTTGGATGTTGAGTATTAATTGTGTTGTCTTCCCGTTGACCATGCAATTTTTTGTTTTTCTGGGTCAACATTAAAAATTATAACTCATTTTCAGCATTTTGGTCGACTTTTCAAAAACTTTTGTCACTTTTCCCAATGTTTTTGTTGATTTTTTGTCACCTTTTTCAACGTTCTTTTTATCAATTTATTTTCAAATGCTTTAAAATTTAATAAGACACCCAAATCCAATGAAAGTAGTGAACTGATCATTTATTTGACTTGTCAAGAGCGTTGTGTGGAACCATCCATGTTATATTTTATTTTGACAATTTGGTTGAAAGAAACCCCAAAATCTCTGATATAGAAACGTTTTGAAAATGGGTCAAATTAGACCCAAAGGCAACAGGAGGGTTAATGTTGGAACATACATCTTATTTTAAGCCATGTGTTCTTATTGGTTCCTGATTAAAGTTGGTTTGACAAGTCAAGTTTGCATACATTTGCATTAAAGTCATTGCACTAGGATTTTATTTGGCAGCAGGGATCCTTCATTACATGAAATGTGATTCTTCAGAACACCGAGTGTGAGGTTTGTATTGTACTTTGCCTCTATTTGTCAGCAAATTGAAATAAAGGATTTCAGCATAACTTCTTTTTCATGTTTTTTCATCCATTTAATCCTACAAGATCTGATTTCTTTTTAGCCACATGGAGGCGTTGGAAACACGTGAACACAACATCATTACGGAGACCAGCGTAACGCGCCGAGTGCAATGCTAGGGTTCGGTTCCCTGGGAAATAATTCTAAGGTTCGGCAGAAACCGAACCCCGTCAAAAAACCCAATATTCAGCCGAATCTGAAGCCCAATCCTGGATTCGGTGCATCCCTTTTTCTGTTGTTTTGTTTGTGTTTGTGAAATGCATGATATTTTTGTGGAATATATATATTAAAAAAACTAAAACTACTGACACAATTTCAGTTTCACTTTTCCCTTTATTTAACAGACATGTATTGTAATTCAGAAGGCAGCATCTTCACACAAAAAAATCAATACAAAAGTCCCTTCTACACACAAACTGAGAAACTCCCTTTCAGCTAATCCTTCTCTTGTCTTCTCAGGTGCAAAATAATCAGGACATGCATACACAAAATATATGAGGAAACAACTGTAAAACAAACCCTTCAAAGTGGCATTAAAAGAACATTATGAGATGCTTTACGTTACAGTACTTTTCTCCCACGTGTTACACGGCATTTAAAATCAAACAAAGCTGTACATCAGTATCATTACTTGCAAAACTGTAAAAAAACAACCAGTAAAGTCCAGTTCAGACCAAAGATTCACGACGGTTGTCCTTCAAATTCCCTCTGCACCAATAGGATAGCGCTCCAACCAATCAGAGCAACGCTAGCTGATAGATTCAACTTTAAACTCCGAACACATCTTCCTTTTTTAAGAATGACTTCAGTGCCGTTCTTTGTTCTTTTCTCAAAGAAAAGCTGAACTCCAAGTCTTCCAGAAGACCTCTGTTCACCAGCAGCCCCCCGCCCACCGGCTCTATACACCATGTGATTGGCCTGGCCAGAGTTTGGTTTTTCCAGCTCGCAAGCCAACGGAGAGTTGCTAGACGACCCTGGCTGCAAATTACATTTGCTGCCTCTAGGGTGGGTCTAGATTTCTAGGCAATGTTGACATGTCATAGTAGGAAAAGCACATTCAAACCATTACTGATGGCTGCATTCCACTTAGGAGAGACTCTGGTATTAAACCATTACTGATGGCTGCATTCCACTTAGGAGAGACCCTGGTATTAAACCATTACTGATGGCTGCATTCCACTTAGGAGAGGTCCTGGTATTGTTCATGCTGACTCACTGAAATATCTTACTGGGACACTTGATGGAACTGAGCCATCGTTAAGGTTATCAGTCTCAGCTGTGCTTTTCCTCACGATGTCTGCTGTGAAGAAGGTCCATTGGCTGTTGAAACGTGAGACGTCTCTTACGTTGTAAAACCAGCCTCTGGAGACTGGACCAGCTGAGTCACAGCGAAACCATCAGCTGGTTTGAGTCGAGCTGAGACGGCACAAATCTTTGGTCTGACCTGAGCTTAAAAGTAAACATGTCACGACTGTAAACAATATTTAAGTTAGCATATCAGTGGACAACAAAAATGTACCCTTTAGTCCTGAAACATTTTGTGCATTGAGCATCATTCTTCCTGTGGCCTTTATGACATTATCGCGTCAGTTCAACGTTTCTATAACAGCAGTGATGTTCTGAATATTCATTTTTCTCTTAAAAGGGGTAAATGAAGAACTGCTGGTTTGCAGAGATGCCCTGGCTCGTTCATAGATAATAACACACAAAAAAAAGAGCTGTTACCCTTTCGCACGAAGATTCAGAGTCCGACACATTACAGAAAATACTGACAAATGCCTAAGCTGCCAAAGTAAAAGTCCCTTCTACACACAAACTGAGAAACTGAGAGCAAGGTTAAAAATAATCAAGACATGCATACACAAAATATATGAGGAAACAACTGTAAAACAAAACCTTCAAAGTGGCATTAAAAGAACATTAAGAGACGCTTTACATTACAGTACTTTGCTCCCACTACAGATTTGGTCAAATTTATAGTCTCGCATTGTCAGACCTTCCTCCACAGCGTTGCAAAGAAGGGTCTGGCTAGTCCACACAGCATTCTGGGATGGGAGAAAAACATGCTCTGGTTTATTGGCATTTCTTTAAACCAATTACAATCATCGTGGGCGGGGCTAAGCTCCGGACGGAGCCAACGGTGCCTCTGCTAAATAGTCTCAGGAAGGAACTGGTTTTGGTGGAACATGTGTACGTTCAAAAGTAGTTTTAGTCGTGCAACAGAAAACTCAGATTGGACAGATAGTCTAGCTAGCTGTCTGGATTTACCCTGCAGAGATCTGAGGAGCAGTTAAAGGACAATTCTGGTGCAAAACGACCCCAGGGGTTAATAACAGATGTGTAGCCACTCCTGTCGTTCTCTGGGACATTTTTTATAGCTAATCGAATGTGTTTGTAGCTTGAAAGAAGCTAGCGTGGACTGCTGATTAGCTTACAACGCTAGTATTCGGGGCACAAGGAAAGTAAAAACAGATAGCTATTCATACCACTAGAAAGGCTCAAAATATCACCACACTTCAACAGTAGCATAATGAGGGATTCCTACATGTTAACCCAAGCATTGACAACTTTGTAAGTGTACAGACAGTTTATTATTAAAAAGATAGATTAGAAAGACAGTGTTAGCGTTCTCGCGGTCTTGGGAGCTCGAGACTCGAGTCACCGACCTCGCCAGACTTTCCAACGGCCGATAATCGGGTTGGTGCGACAGCGCCTAAACACAGTTTGGCTGAGAACCTTAAACCGTCTTCTCTCAGCTTCAATGCACAAAAGAGCAGCTCTTTGACATTGTTTGAATCCGGATTTTCTGTAGAAATATTATTATTATATATCGTAGCTTTGCACTGAGCACTTTAAACCAAACCAAGTAAAGAGCCTTTGTCTTGTAGTGCATTAGTCGCATGGCTCTCTACTGTACAAACAGTTCATACATATTAATGACTAACCGGTTGGCTGCAGGCTTCGTCCTACCGCCTGACTCCCTCCCTCCTTCCCTCCCTCCCTCCCTCCCTCCCTCCCTCCAGCTGCAGGAGGCCACGAACAAAAGCAAAGGATGAGAACGGGAGCAGAGGAACATCCTTGACTTAAACCTGGAAGCTAATGCATAAACAGTACGCACAGCGGTCAGTGATCCCCAAGCTGTATCCCGTGTAGGAAAGAGGATTAGGGCCACATGGGAAAAACTGTATTTGAGTTCTGAGTCAGAATTCTGACTTTAATCTGAGAATAAAGTAAATGATATGACTTTTAAACAAAGTCTAAATTAAAGGTGCTGTAGGTAGGATTGTGAAGATCCAGGATTTAGCCTAAGAATTTGAACATCAACAACTTCTCAGTCCCTCCCCCCCTTAAAGCCTAAAACGGTCTGCTAAGCCCCTCCCCCCACAAGGGAGAATGAATGCGTGTGCATGAGCAGTGATTGACACGCAGTTAGACACCTCCCCCTGGCCCTGATTGGTGCATCTGAACAGTTAAGACACTCCCCCTGGCCCTGATTGGTGCATCTGAACAGTTTGACACTCCCCCTGGCCCTGATTGGTGCATCTGAACAGGGAGCTGTGGATTTTTGTAAATCCCACTCCAGGCTGTAGGTGGAGCCAGAGGAGCTGGATTTATTTAAATTACCTGCTTCATGTAGTTCTACTGGAATGTGGTCAGTTTCAGCTGATATGACAGAAAAGGGAGTTTTAAAAGGCGTACCTACTGCACCTTTAATGTACTTTAATCTCAGAATTCTGACTTTTTTTCAGTCTTTTAGGTTCTCCAGTTTTAGGTTTTTAGAAAAAAAGTCAAAATTCAGAGATCTGAGTAAGAATTCAGTCTTTATTTTCATAATTCTGACTTTAAACTCAGAATTTGGCCCTAATCCTCTTTCGTACTTGTGTCTATTCTGCCTCTGATATTCCGAGGGCGAACACATATTTACATATAGTTAAGGCCAAAAGTTTGGACACACCTTCTCATTCAATGCGTTTCTTTATTTTCATGACTATTTACATTGTAGATTCTCACTGAAGGCATCAAAACTATGAATGAACACATATGGAATTATGTACTTAACAAAAAAGTGTGAAATAACTGAAAACATGTCTTATATTTTAGATTCTTCAAAGTAGCCACCCTTTGCTTTTTTTGATAACTCTGCAAACCCTTGGTGTTCTCTCAATGAGCTTCATGAGGTAGTCACCTGAAATGGTTTTACCTTCACAGGTGTGCTTTGTCAGGGTTCATTAGTGGAATTATTTCCCTTATTAATAAAAAAGCAAAGGGTGGCTACTTTGAAGAATCTAAAATATAAGACATGTTTTCAGTTATTTCACACGTTTTTGTTAAGTACATAATTCCATATGTGTTCATTCATAGTTTTGATGCCTTCAGTGAGAATCTACAATGTAAATAGTCATGAAAATAAAAAGGAAACGCATTGAATGAGAAGGTGTGTCCAAACTTTTGGCCTGTACTGTACTCAAGAGGCAACGAAAATCCTGCTGGACAAGGCTATAATAGTTTAGAATTTTTAACTAGTTTTGACTTTTTTGTGACTTTTCGGCATCAAGCTGTTGGGCAAATGTCTTTATTTATGTAAAGTAAATTATAATAGTTTATTTTGGCCAGTTTTGATTATTGGGGCGGGCTGTAACCATCCCCCTCCCCCCCTGTAAATTAAACCTATGCTAATTAGTAATAAGTAATCTCATTTTTGAGGGGCTGAACGTGCGTCAAAACGCGTGAACATTTGCAAACGCATCAGAACCTGGGAACATTTTTCTATATTTAGTTTTAATGTGGGCCAGATTTAATGCCATAGACGTGTTTTATCCCAGGTTTGATTTAGTTTGAGTTAGTTTTCAGAGTATGTTTGCTAGTTTAAAGGTCCCATGGCATGAAAATGTCACTTTATGAGTTTGATTTAACATTAATATGAGTTCTTCCAGCCTGCCTATGGCCCCCCCAGTGGCTAGAAATGGTGATAGGTGTAAACCGAGCCCTGGGTATCCTGCTCTGCCTTTGAGAAAATGAAAGCTCAGATGGGCCAATCAGGAATCTTCTCCTTATGAGGTCATAAGGAGCAAGGTTACCTCCCCTTTCTCTTCTTCGCTCAGAAGTGTGTAGCTACATATACATCCAGAATACATGCACGGAGAATAGCTGTGATGATGAATGTTTAATATTTGAGCTACTTTAGTGTCTGATGTGTCCGTATGAGAGTTCAGTAGTGAAATACAAAAGCTAAAAAGCTAAAATTCAAAAAGATTTACGCTCATTTTTATTACTTTTTCTTTTAACCTGTCAATATAATTTCAGTTTAGTTTGTCTTGAAGGTTTTATTTAGTTTCAGTTTACTAAAAAAAGAATATTTTTCACTTATTTTTCTTTTAATTTACTACAATAACAACGATAACCCTGCAGCTGGGTAGCCATGTGGACACTAAAACGATACTAAAAGCCCTGTGGTAGAGCTTATTCAAGTGAAAAGGTGCATCCATTTTCCTCAGTGGACCCTGTGTCCAGTCTACAGCGGTGAAAACGTTCCCTGGCGTTATGCATGGAGTCATCAAAGCCCCGACAAACTGACATTTTGGAAAGATATGATAAATTATTCATACGGTGCAAAAGCCTGAGCAGGTAATTGGGCGTGTGACTCTGCCGTTTCAGGACTTATATCTAAATGCAAAACTCAAATTCACAGAGGACACAGAGGACAACTGTCAGTCACTTCTCTCTGAAGACATTAGTTCTGGGTCTGTGTGTGTGTGTGTGTGTGTGTGTGTGTGTGTGTGTGTGTGTGTGTGTATATGTGTGTGTGTGTGTCTGCTGGGTGTTTGGAGAGGAAAAAGGAGTGCAGACAGCCGTCAGTAGAGTGGAAATATAGTGCTTTATAGAGGGAAATAGACTGTCTTGGCCTTCAACACACACACACACACACACACACACACACACACACACACACACACACACACACACACACACACACACACATCACACACACACACACACACACACACACACACACACACACACACACACACACAGACATCCACATACACACACACACACACACACGGTTGTTTTACTATCTTTGTGGGGACCCACCATTGACATAATGCATTCCCTAGCCCCTTACCCTCACCTTAACCATAACAACTAAATGCCTAACCTTAACCCTTACCCTCACCCTAACCATAACATTGATTAGCAAATCATGCAAAAACAATGATTGATGATTTCATCGCCTGAATATTCAAATCCTCTCTGGTTCTGAGGGAGTGTCTCAGTCTCAAAGTCGGTAAATCTGCCAAATTCTGCTGTGAGAGTCGCGTCATTTGGAGTTTGAAAAACTGTTTTCCATCTTTTTGGTTTGGTGCACGACTAGCCAGGGTGCATTTTTTTCAAATAAGTCACACTGTCGCAAATTGGCAAAATATGCAGGGCTTGCATGATGTCATAATCCCCGCATTTTCGTTGCAAAAAAGTCCCATAATGTATTTTTGCAGAAAGTTTTGCGTTTACTTCACACAAGAGCAGCCATTCTCCCCTATTGCCATGGGAACGTTATGAAGTATCATGTAATTATGCTCAACAATCACAAAAAAAGTCAGCATTTTTCTGGAGGGACTGCCGAGTATGTACATATCCACAGTGTTGATGTAACGCAGAAGCATAAATCAGCCTTTACTCCCTTTGTGCATCCTCCTCACCAGTCGCAGCAGAGGAAGGAGCACGATGGCCCTTCGGGGCCCCTGAACTTGCCGGAGCTGGGCGTGTCCATGCACTCTGCGATGAACGCCTGCAGATCGTTGACGTGCACCTGCTCCTGTGTTTGAGCCTGTGGGAAGAAAACCCAAAAGCTTAAAACATTTTCTACATACTAATCTGAGTCACAACCATGTTTTTGTATTTCAGATTCATTTAAGTGCCCATATTATGAAAAGTAATCTCTTGTGCTTCCACACGCATGAAAAAAACCCATCCATGGTGTTCTGAGTGAGATCTGGTTTCTGAATGTGTCCTGCCTTCAGTTTCATGGTGAGCTGGTCAACACCTGCACGGCTTTTTACGTCACTAGCCGAAACGAGCTCGCTAAATGTTAGCATGCTAGCTCGTTCTCAATGGCAAAACGCTGCTACAACACACACTAGTTCACCCTAATCTACTAAATAAATTGTATAGAACTACTTACATGTCTCTGTTCTGCAGGTATTCCACGCTAAGTGTGAAGTGCGCTCTTGTTTAGAAGAAGTCTCCCGGCTAATCCTGTCTTGTACTGACTGAAGTTGGAGAAACAGCTAGCTAGCTCATGTAGTCCTTACCTAGCTACTGAGCATGTAGTCTTACCTAGCTACTGAGCATGTAGTCCTTACCTAGCTACTGAGCATGTAGTCTTACCTAGCTACTGAGCATGTAGTCCTTACCTAGCTACTGAGCATGTAGTCCTTACCTAGCTACTGAACATGTAGTCTTACCTAGCTACTGAGCATGTAGTCCTTACCTAGCTACTGAGCATGTAGTCTTACCTAGCTACTGAGCATGTAGTCCTTACCTAGCTACTGAACATGTAGTCTTACCTAGCTACTGAGCATGTAGTCCTTACCTAGCTACTGAGCATGTAGTCCTTACCTAGCTACTGAGCATGTAGTCCTTACCTAGCTACTGAGCATGTAGTCTTACCTAGCTACTGAGCATGTAGTCTTACCTAGCTACTGAGCATGTGCAGAAGTTGAGAGGTCTCCCTCTGTAGCTAAAACAGAGAGCTGAACACAGGGTGAAAAGAGGAGCTGCATCAATGTGCAGTACAACAAAAATATGGTGTTTTTTGAAAATTAAACCATGTAAACCAATTCTGGTACAACCTCTAAATATAATTATGAACATGAAAATGAGCAGAATATGCACCCTAAAAAACGCTGGGTTATTTTAATAACCCAATTGCTGGGTTAAGGCTGTTGGGTTATAGGTTGGGTAGATTTGACCCAACGTTGGGTCAAAGATTGTGACCCAACACGATGGGTTAAATGAAAGCGAGGCTCGTTCTTCCGCCATTTCTGGACAGAAGGCGCCAGGACGTCAACGACCATAGCTGCCGGTAAGTGATCAGTTTCAGACGGTAAAACAATAAAAATAGGTTATTATAGCCAGACAATTTTAATGATAGTGTGAACTGAAAGACATGTTAGCATCAACTTAGCTCTCTGTATGGTTAACCATAACGTTAGTTCCCTTTAGCCAGCGAGCTATAAGGACATTAACGTTAACAATTAGCCGTTGGCTCAAGTGTTTAAAACTTATGTTGTAGCTAGCTAGCTAACTGCCTCTCCTTTAACGTTAGCTAGTAAATCTCTATATTGCTATTTTGGTTCCTAACTGTAAACACACATTACTCCTTACACGGAATTAACTATATAGGGTTAACGTTATGAGTATTATTTAGCATCCCGAACGTCATGATTGATTGACGCACTTGACAGTGAAGATGACGGAGAGGAGGAGGCAAATAGGAAGCGTTAGCGTTATGGCCTGAGCTCTCGGACTTTTTATAAAATCTGATAATAACGCAAAAGAGGACAATGATAAAGTAGAGACTTGCCCCCTCCTATGTGTTAAGCAGCCTAACAGTTACGAGGTATGTTTGTGTTTAGGTGTATTTCTGTATTGTTAATATGTAGTTAAGGTAATGTTAGCTAACGTTAGCCTAGCCTCAAGTGAGTCAGCATAAAATCAAGCTAGCGTTATTTTACAATAATTAGAAGTATAACGAGACGGTTGTGTTTCTACAATATTAGCGCATATTTGAATGTAAGTGTATTGTGTAACGTGACGCTTAATATGGATAAGCTGTAGCTACATTTTCATAATGTAGATGGTCTGGCAAAGCGAGACTAATGTTGAACTAAACTTAGCAGTAGCAGCTAGCTAGTATTGTCGGCTTGTACTCAAATTCAGTCTTTTTAACAGTTGATTATCATCCCTAGACTTTGTAACCTGTGGTCTGAAGAAAATGCTGTACTATGGAAATATGTATTACAGTATCTCGGGTGACACATGCTTAAATAGGATGGACAAAGTTGCGCGTTTTTAGATTTTTTTACTGATTATTTTTGCTGTTTTTGTGTTGATTTGTAGTCTTGAAAGTGACAAATCATTTCAGGGATGCTACAGTCTGTACTGCCTATACTTCACTATGCTGGGCTGCATTAGCTCTGTTGTAGATTACAGTGTTTCCTTTAGGATTTTTTTTAGCAGTGGGGGCAGGTCATGACATATGCTACTTTATTTATTGCAACTCATCTTAGTAATATGATCTATAATCAGACTTGATATTGCTGTGGAAATGTTATATCAACTAGTATGTATACTAAGCAATACAAAATATTGATTTTGTGGAATGGAACCTGGTAATGAAGCTGTTATTTCTTCGATATACTTTTAAGGTTTAAAGTCCCAGCCCCAAACCGGCTGCCTTCAGAGCAACGCAGAGCTTCTTTGGAACAAGGAGCAACATTTGTAAGTTCATGGTAATTTATCTTGAATAACTTATTTTTTAATTGAGTGAGAAGCTTTTTTAAAAGCTTCACTTTGATTGGACAATTTTGATGTAAGTCAGAGGCATAGTCATGATATTCATATATATGTGTATACTTTCTTTCTCTGTTCATTAATCATTTTTATAGAATATCCGTATGAGATCCTTAAGACAGCTGATGGGAAATGCATGGTTAGTGGTCCTGAGGAACAGAATCACATAAATAATGAAAGACGTGTCATGGTCCGGATACTTGTGTCCCACTAGTTGTGCACTTTGGAGAGAAGTAAGTATCTTTCACACACAGATTATTTTATTATTTTTAAGTTGTGGGCTAGTTCTTCACTAATGTGAACTGCATCTAAACTACTTATCTCATCCCTTTGATCTGGGATCAGTTAGTGCCATCTTGATTTATTTTTTTATTTTATATTATTTTTTTGATAATTACTGTAAAAAAAACTGTCAATATATTGTGGTAGTGTTAAATGTTAATAAAATTCATATTGTTGTCAAGTCCATCTTCAGGTACAAAGGCTATGCTGGCATCATCAATTGTGGATCAGTTTCCATGCCTGAAGGACTGTCAAGGCACAGGCTACGTAAGTTTTTAACCACACAATAATGAACTGACCTAAAGCAAATGTGACAATCCCTGCTAGGGCTGTGATGGTTGGTGAGAAAGCAGTGTATCACGTAATATGGGGGTTAAAAACCTGTTATGAGAGTAGTGTGGCAGGTGCCTTAAATCAGGGACAGTGTGGCCGCAGAAGGAAAGCGAGCGGTGAGAGTAGCATTTTTGAGTGCAAGAGGAAAAAGAGATGAAAAGATAATGCAAAGTGAGTTAAAAGTGAACAACAAACCACAAGCTTCTCAAGACAAGGTGGCTTCATGTGTTGATAGCCTAACGGCGGTAAAGTGAAGGGAGTTACCCTAAAAAACATGGGCTTAAACCTTACAACACAATACGATCATCTTTAGAAAGAAAACATCAACCAAGTTTGAGCTTTTTGTGCAGAATCAGGCAGGACATGTAAGGCAAGAGCTATTCTATTATTGGCTCAGCTTTATCCTAATTTTTACTTCAGCTCTTAATTTCAGAGTTGCTTCTGGCTTAGTTATTACCTAATGTGTTTGAATTCTTTTTTTTTTTTAAATCATTTTTGTTTACTTCTAAACTTTAGGACGACGCATGGTTCACCCCAGGGAGAGGGCATAAACCCACAACAGGCTTTCTGGAAGAGCATCTCCGTAATTTCTGAAAAAGACTCCACTCTGGCAGACGAGTACATTTAACATCACAAGTGCCACAAGACACCCGAGTCATTTTACCAGGTACAGCAAGATGTCTGGCTCCTCCATTTCAATCCAATTCATGTTGCATTTAGAAGTGGATTTGACTTATCCTCTCTCCTGTTTGCAACATAACAAGTACTTCTTACTTGAACTCTATGGGCCAGTTTCATATACAGAGATTAATCTTTTTACATAACTGTTCATTTAATTGTTCTTGTAGTCTAGGGCTAGGCTTGATTCTTGTATGGGAAACCGGCCCACTCTATTAAAACATTAGATATCTTAATATGTCACAGCTTGGTAGAACTTATCGATTTCTCTGCTCCTCACAGAACCAACTAGAACTCCAGAGCGGTTCATCCAGTTGACGGAGTGACTGAAGAACAACATCTGGCCACAGTCCCAGGTTGGCCAACACATGCTGGAGACTGCCATCCATAGGGCCCAGTGGATCCCATCACTGGGACTACATCAATGCTAGACATTATCACAGAGTTTCCATGCTTAGTGGACACTCCAGGCATGGTGAACTAGAATCTTACAAAATAAAATGTTGTGTTGTGGTGCTGGGATTGTTTTTCGATGTCAACTTTGTGCTAAATTTTGGGAGTTCATCTAGACTACCGTCTTTCAGATACCAGGACTTGAATCAAACACTGTCAAATTAATGAGAGCTCAGATTGCTAGTTGATAGTTCAATGCATGAAGTTTGAGAAATTGTGACTATTTTGTCCGTTTAATGATGTAATAAATAGAGATGCACCGATTTCAACTTACTAGGCTGTTTCAAATTTCCAAGTTTTCATTGAGTTTGATCTGCCGATATCGATTTTAGCCGATTCCAATTTCATATTTTCTAACGACTTTCCAGCACACACAAATATTTATTTTCTATGTTTTTTTTTGAATAGAAAATTTTTTGAACAGATAATCGATCACTATAAAATATAACTATATAAATGACTCCTGGTGGCATTCACACACATCTAAAGTGAAATGTTAGAACCATTTCCTCCTTCTCACAATGTAAACAGTAAAGTTACCTGAAAACATAAACGTCACACAGATGATTTAACGTCACCGCTCATTTTACACATAGTTTAGAAACAAAACTAAACTCTGAGGGAAGATTACTACGTTTTTAATGTTGGTTTGGAGCGGTATGCATCCCCACTAACTTGGAAAGTGTTTTAAACGGTAACGTTGATACAGCATGTCGGAGAAATACAGCATCTTTTTTTTTTTTTTTTTTTTTGATGCGGCAGAGGGACCGCAGTGCTAGCTTCTTGTCTCATTTGATAAACAGTAAATTCATCAAAGTCAGTGTGCCCGACACTATTTTCCAATAAACTGTAGCTGTCATGTAATGTTAACTGAAATGTATTGAACTGTTTAATTTTGTCTTAAGTGATATATTTGGCTTGTAGCAATAAAAACAAAATGCTGAGATGTTATGTGCGTGATTATTTCATAATTTCATCAATACATTTCATAATGCAAAACATCTAGTGAAAAAAAAAAAATACAGATAACCCAGAAGGTGGGTTGTATTTTTCCAACCCATTTTGAGTAGTATTAACCCAACAACATGGGTCATTTTAACCCATTTTTGGGTAGAAAATATAACCCAACATGCTGGGTCAAAGCCATAACCCAACCCTGCTGGGTTAAAACAACCCAGCGTTGGATCGGTCCATATTGGACCCAGCGCTGGGTTACCAAAATAACCCAAGTTGGGTTATTTTTAACCCAGCAGTTTTAAGAGTGTGGGCACTTTAAACCATGTAAGAGAGAATGCAGCTTTAAGGAGTCTCCCCCCTGCTGGAAGTTAGAGAGAATGCAGCTTTAAGGGGTCTCCCCCCTGCTGGAAGTTAGAGAGAATGCAGCTTTAAGGGGTCTCCTCCTGCTGGAAGTTAGAGAGAATTCAGCTTCAAGGAGTCTCCCCCTGCTGGAAGCAGCTTCAAGGAGTCTCCCCCCTGCTGGAAGCTAGAGAGAATTCAGCTTCAAGGAGTCTCCCCTGCTGGAAGCTAGAGAGAATTCAGCTTCAAGGAGTCTCCCCCCTGCTGGAAGTTAGAGAGAATTCAGCTTCAAGGAGTCTCCCCCCCCTGCTGGAAGTTAGAGAGAATTCAGCTTCAAGGAGTCTCCCCCTGCTGGAAGTTAGAGAGAATTCAGCTTTAAGGAGTCTCCCCCCTGCTGGAAGTTAGAGAGAATTCAGCTTTAAGGAGTCTCCCCCCTGTTGGAAGTTAGAGAGAATTCAGCTTTAAGGAGTCTCCCCTCTGCTGGAAGTTAGAGAGAATTCAGCTTTAAGGAGTCTCCCCCCTGTTGGAAGTTAGAGAGAATTCAGCTTTAAGGAGTCTCCCCCTGCTGGAAGTTAGAGAGAATTCAGCTTGAAGGTCTCCCCCCTGCTGGAAGTTAGAAAATGCAGAGGAGTCTCCCCCCTGCTGGAAGTTAGAGAGAATTCAGCTTTAAGGAGTCTCCCCCCTGCTGGAAGCTAGAGAGAATGCAGCTTTAAGGAGCTTCAGCTTTCCTTTTCAGACCTTCGTCCATTATTATTTTTACAGGCTACTGTATGAATCTGTATATCTGAATATAATTTGAACTGATGATGGCCACTGGCAGAGAAACGAGAGCGTAACCCAATGAAATCCGTACCGTAATGGTGTCGTAGGCTCCGGTGATGAGCGCGATGAAGAGGGAGGACACCATGTAGATGAAGAGCGAGATAAAGGTGTACAGGTAGATCTGGCTGAAGACCCACACCAGCGTGCCGCTGTGCTGCATCTCGGCGAACGTCACAAACATGTCGTCGCCGTTGATCAGAGAAAACAGGCACTCGGACACCATGGACAGGGTCCGGAACTGGACACACACACAGCACAACACACACATTAGTGGAATTAAAGGTATAGTGGAGGATTTTCTTTTTCCGGGTGGATGATAAAGACTGTTGGTCCTCCTGGTTGTCAATCATTCTGGTGATATGTTTACGTAAGGCCGTGGTACGTGCACGTCCCTAGCTTTCAGGTATATATATATATATATATATATATATATATATATATATATATATATATATATATATATATATATATATATATATATATATATATATATGTACAGTACAGGCCAAAAGTTTGGACACACCTTCTCATTCAATGTGTTTCCTTTTTATTTTCATGACTGTTTACATTGTAGATTCTCACTGAAGGCATCAAAACTATGAATGAACACATATGGAATTATGTACTTAACAAAAAAGTGTGAAATAACTGAAAACATGTCTTATATTTTAGATTTGCTTTTTTTTATTAATAAGGGAAAAACTTCCACTAATTAACCCTGACAAAGCACACCTGTGAAGGTAAAACCATTTCAGGTGACTACCTCATGAAGCTCATTGAGAGAACACCAAGGGTTTGCAGAGTTATCAAAAAAAGCAAAGGGTGGCTACTTTGAAGAATCTAAAATATAAGACATGTTTTCAGTTATTTCACACTTTTTTGTTAAGTACATAATTCCATATGTGTTTTTGTTGCAGTGAGAATCTACAATGTAAATAGTGTGAAAATAAAAAGGAAACTTTGAATGAGAAGGTGCCAAACTTTTGGCCTGTACTGTATGTATGTATATGTGTGGTGAGCTTGAGCTACGGTTTCAGCCATTCATTGAAGCTTTTGGGAGAATATTTCACACACTGGCGTGCGCTAAAAGCACAGGTTGGGCTTCCCACTGATGCCTCAGCCGTGAAGTTTCTACTCCACAGGTAAAGTTTGGCTATTTGGAGAAATCCATTTAAAATCACTGCTAGTAGAAGTTGATGTAAGCTAAGCTATGATTAGCGATGCTAGCCCTGGCACAAGTCACGGACCGCGCACACACGGTAAACATCTCAAATTGTGAAAAAGTGCAAATCTTCTTTTGGAGAGTAGGCTTGTATGAGCCATGCCGACAGCAACTTGTAAACAGTGCACTCTCGTGCACACGTTTAATAGGCGTTCCCTCTCGGGAGCAGGCAGAGTGTTGGACATGTGCATTATTTCAAAAAGTACAGAGGGGGGTTCTTTTCTAAAATTCGGGAAAATCCTCCACTATACCTTAAAGGGTGTTTTATGGTAATTAGGCTGTTGTGACCTTCTGCCAGAGATGGGAAGAATACAAAAATATTCTACTTAAGTAAAAGTACTATTCATTTGATGAACTTTTACTTAAAGGTAGCCTGGTGAACCGTCCTGATCTGGCGAGCTCCAGTTCTCCTCCCAGATCAGTCTGGCATCTTGAGATGGAGAAAATTTGGAGCCCTTCGCCAAACGACCGATCAATCAGCGTTGGTTTTGAGGTGGGTTTGGGTGGTGATAGACTGATGGTTTATCCAATCAGATAACCAGGATTTTCAGACAGCGGTAGCCCTAATTTTGTTAGCCGCTCGCTTATGCTTTTTCCTCTTGGATCCTTCTTTTGGAATATGGTCCAGGAACCTGAAATGGGGCCTTTTATTCCTAAATTCTCATTACACAAATGACATGTTGCTAGCTTGCTGAGCTAACGAGCTATGCTTTGGCAGCAGCAGCAGGGGTAGCCTGGCTTGTGCTTGTAGTTGCATACGCTTCGTTGATCTGATTGGTTGATTTGGCCCGTCTATCACCAACTACTTGAGGTGACATGACTTGAGGGGAAAGTCAAATTTTAAGATTCCCAGTTTTCGCACTACAAGGAAAAGTTTCTGTCTGTCAGCGGCACTAAATTGTGGAACACACTAAGTAATGAATTAAAGCAATGTCCAAACATATTCCAATTTAAAAGATGTTCAAAGAAACTATATTCCAGAGGTACAGATAAATACAGTGTAATTAATTAATAATTTGGGCTTACATTGAACAATGTGTAGTATGTGCATAATTATTGTTTATAGGTAAATATATGAATTTCCATTAATTACAATTTTTTTTAATCTCTGTTGACTTATTATTATAACATTATTATTATTATATTATTAGTATAACACATTTAAAAGGAAAGAAAGGGTATAAAGGGGTAGGAGAACATAAGTTTTACTTCTTCCTACTCCTTTTTGAATGTGTAATTAGAGGTCTTTAAGTACAAGAAATTATGGAGTTTTATTTTTTTAACTGTTCTTTTTTTACATTACTATTTTCTTTGGATGTTGTATTGTATTGACATGTTCAAAATAAAAGCTATAAATAAATAAAATAAATAAATAAATAAACTATAGGTGATAGACAGATGGTTTATCCAATCAGCTAACCAGGATTTTCGCCACTTCCCAAAAGTTCTCAGATGGATGTGGCGAGCAAATGCGAAGCAATCCATCTGGTGGAGTCAGGTTAACTTAAAGGTGCCCTGCCATACAAAACTGTTTTTACTTGTATTTTTTTTTTAAATCTGTCAGGTCCATATGTGTTTGTGTTATGTGGTGAATGTGAACATGAACTACTGCTACCTCCTCTGTCAGCTCTAGCCACTGAACAGAAATAAGCAGAGAAATCAGACCAATCACAAAAGCTGGTCAGTCTGACATCATACTTCCTGAGCTCATTACTATTCATGAGCTCGACCAGTTGGGCTGGGTAAAGGATGCTGACAGCCAGGCTCTCATTCGCTAGCTGTTAGCCAATCAGCGAGTCAAGCAGCTTAGCTCGTTGAATATTAATGAGAACTGGCAGAAATCGAGTCTTCCTGCAGGCTTTCTATACCACGCTAGAATGGCTTGAAACAAGGTAACCAAGGATACAGAGTCCATGGTAGACCTTCAGACATCACCACAAAGTGATGAAATACGTGTGGCAGGGCACCTTTAAAACGTAACTCTTACCAAAAAGCAACCTAGGGTCTTTTTGTAAATGTACCAGAGTCAAACTTTCGTTTTAAAAGCATAACTGGGACGGAAACGCCATTTTTAAGATTGACAATATTCTCGTTTTGGGTCAAATGGCCTTGTTCAAATGCTGAGTTCATGTGTAGAGCCCCTGGTGATACTTGGAGCAAAGTCTCATGTTGTGTGGAGCCTG